>NC_056740.1:116695637-116790637 GCF_019279795.1 Protopterus annectens | reverse complement strand
TGATATTACTACACACTGTTGTTTACCTACGTTAGATATCCCACAACTTGACTCTTCCTGTGCTCAACAAAGTCTTAATTTGACCATGTATAACAACAGAACTGGCATTCATGAATGTAAGACTTGACAAAGCATATGATAACCTATTGTACAGACAAATTCAAAACATATACACATAAAGTTACAAGATAGAGTCTAATTAATTCAGGTGTAGTTATGATTATTTTACATAATTGAAATAATCAATATATATATATATATATATATATATATATATATATATATATATATATATATATATATATATATATATATATGTACTTGTTTTGCCACCTTTCTAAGCTAGTTTGGTCCAGTTTTCAGGTTAATGCTGAATTCAGGGCTGTGTGACAAGTTTCTGTGTTTGCCCATACCTTACTTGGATAGAAGGAAGTTTCTGTGTTCACTGTGAGAGAGGGAGCTTTGAGCAGCCTATCTGTCCCTGGAGGAGTGGTTTCAGCCCATAAATTAATAATTTACTGTCCATTTTTGGCTAATTTCTCTCTCTTTCATTTCCCTGCTATAAAACCCGCATTTGCAAGGTTTTTGTGCTAGTATACAGCTCAGCAAGCTCCTGCCTGGTGCCCTGCAGAGTTCTACAGCAGCAGGGAGACAAAAGAGAGACTTTGGAGTGATTAAGTATTATTTTTCTGCATTTTCTTGCTGCCTTTAGCTAATTCCGCCTAAAACGCCAATTTTCTAGAGTTTCTGTGATTTAAAAAGCTTGTTTCATCTACATATTGTACTTATTTTACTGCCTGCACTTCAACAAAGTTGTTTTTGTGTTTAAATTACCTGTTTAACTGTTGTAGGCTACACACTCAGGTGTGATAGCCATTTCTGTGCATTTAAAGTGTTTTTTTTATTGTATCTGCTTTATGTTCTGAAAAAACGAAACAAAAAAAAAAATACTTGTTTTCCCACCTTTCTAAGGTAGTTTAGTCCAGTTTTCAGGTTAGTGCTGAATTCAGGGCTGTGTTACAAGTTTCTGTGTTTGCCCATACCTTACTTGGATAGAAGGAAGTTTCTCTGTTCACTGTGAGAGAGGAAGCTTTGAGCAGCCTATCTGTCCCTGGAGGAGTGGTTTCAGCCCAGTAATTAGTAGTTTATTGGCCATTTTGGGCTAATTTCTATCTCTTTCATTTCCCTGCTATAAAACCTGCATTTGAGCGGTTTTTGCACTCTGGGCAGCACCGGTTAGCTAGGGTATAACTGTTCATGGCTCCACAAAGTCTACTCTTCAATTTTCCCTTGGAACTAGACAAACTTTCAACTTAAGCACTCAAATCATTCACTTCTCATCCCTGCACTTTCCCAAAACTCATAGCAAGCACTAATAAACCTTAGCACTAGGCCCCCATATACTGTAGAGGAGGACAAGGCTCTCTATTTGACCTTACCAGCCAATCAGTAAAATAGTTCAGGCATGTCCAAAAGGCAGTTTCTGGTGTACTCTCCAGTCCAACTGGTGAATCTGGGCATTTTGAGGTAATAATAGACCAATACCATAGTCACTATTTGTGAATGCATATCATAGTGTAAAAAAACAGAAAATATATACCACTAGTATATATATATTTTGAAGGGTGATAACCACAAGTTCAAAAGAACTGAATAATAATGAACCAAGTACTGATCATATAATACATTACAAAATAAGGCAAAAAGAGTATGGTGGCCTCATTCTCAGCTATATTATAGATTATAATAAATTGAAATAATATGCTTGTAGATAATACAAGTTCAACATTGTAATTGTACAATACTCAATGTTTAACGCCAACATACCAGATACGAATACCAAACCATACATATACATATTCGTATCCTGAACAATTTTTGTCATGCTTTATAGAGTATAATATGAGCGTTGGTAGGCCTAACCACCATTGAATGGTTCATACTAATTCTTGATCTATATGAATGTTTGTTGTTGTAACCATGATTATGAAATCCTCCAGTGTTCAGTGAAACTCACAGATGGTCATTCAGACCTGGGGGGAATAAACATCCAAGGTTGGTTATCCAATATTGTTCCTTGTGGTTTAAAATGGTGTGCCAACCCTGTTGGTTGTTCCTATCTCCCTGAATTTTGTCAATGATCATGAACATAAACTGGGCATTGGGATGTTGTATTGTGTGTCTGTATAAAGCATTTGTTTCTTTTTTGTTCCTCATGTCGCTACGATGTTCTGTCATCCTTATTCTAAGAGACCTAGAGGTTTGACCAACATAAAAAGCTTTACATTGGCAGGTAGCTAAGTAAATAACCCATGTACTGCTGCAATTACCAAACACCCTGGTTTTAAATACCTGATTGGTGTTGGCACTGGTGAATTCTTTTAGTGTACTAACTTGTAAACAGGAGCAGCAGTGACCACATGGAAAAGTACCAATTAGTTTATCACCACTGATAGTGGTCTGATGATATATCACACCTCCCCCTTCTCTGTTTTTGTAATGTGAAAATAGCCCTCCCAAATTCTTGCCTCTTCTGTATGACATTTGACATTGAGGGCCTAGTATTGACCTTAAAGTGTCATTAGCCAAAAGAATTTTCCAGTTGCAATTAAGTATATCCCTGACAATAGGTTGGTTCCTGCCATATGTGGTGACAAATCTCAAGATAGAATCCTGATGAGCATGCCCTGATTTTTGTATTGTAACAATGTTCTCCTGTCTATGGTTTTGCTCCATGAACTAGCTTGATATATATCTATGTCTCTATATCCTCTGTCCTGAAATCTATGGTATAAATCAAGTCTGGCATGTTCAAATTCATCATGAGATGAACAAATGCGTCTGATACGCATAAATTGAGACTTAGGGATGTTGCGGATGGTGTGGTTCAGGTGCATACTGGAGGCGTGTAACAAGGTATTGTATTGAGGGTATTTTCTAAATGTTTTGGTACTTAGAGTATAATCTGCATTACGGTAAACAGTAACATCCAAAAAATCTATGGTACTCCTGTTACATGTAACCATAAACTCAATACCCCAAATGTTACCATTCAGGTACTCCATAAATTCCTTTAGATATGCTTCATCCGTCTTCCACACCATCCAGCAATCATCCAAATATCGTTGCCAGATATAAGTTTGTTCTCTCAAGCCAGTATTGCAGGGATTGTAATCCCGCCCAATGTGGAATACTTGTGTATAAAGATTTAACATCCAACGTGCACATTAACCAGTCTGGTTCTAGCTGTGTATCCTCCAAAATTTGTAAAAAGTGCGTGGTGTCCTGTAGTCGGGCCCTAATTGATGTTAAAAGGGGTTTGAGATACTGTGTTAGAAATGCTGATAGTGGTTCCATCAAGGACCCTATCCCTGATACAATGGGTCTACCTGGGGGGTTTGAAATGGACTTATGTATTTTTGGGAAAAGATACAAGATTTGTTTCTGTGGGTCTTTTACAGTAAGATGTTTAACAGAATTTTTTGTTATGATACCCTCATCCTCAGCTAGTTTCAGAAAAGAGTCTATTTCTTTTTTAAAAACCCCAGTCGGGTCAATGTACATTTGCATATAACATCTAGTATCAGCTAACTGTCTTTTCCCCTCATCAAGGTATTTCCCAATGTTCATAACCACCACGGCACCACCCTTGTCTGCAGGTAGAATGGCAATGTCGTGATTATGCTTTAATTCCTCCAAGGCTGCCTTTTCCATGGGTGACATATTCTGGCCCAGAATGTATGATTCATTATGATGAAAATGTAAATCCCTGAGAACAGATTGTTGGAAAATAGAGACATGTTTGTTCATGGGGTTGAAAGTCTGATTTCAAAAATTTGAAATCAAGTGATCTTTGGGAGGTGTTGTCTGAAAAGAATAATTTCAAATTCAGGTTACGACAGAAAGACAAAACATCCTTAACAATGCTATGTTCATTAATAAAAAAACTAGGAATAAAACCAAGTCCTTTATTAAGTAGTTTAGTTTGTACATCTGTCAGTTGAACATTAGAAAGGTTCAAAACATTATGAAACTCAAATTCCGTCAATTCAACATTGTTTGTAACAGCCCTTCCATGGAATTGGATCTTATTCCTATATTTGTGCTTGTGACCCCCTTGTCGCTTGTTTGTATGTCTAAAGGGTACTGAACATTAGTTTTTTTGCTTCTGGGTGATTCTTGATAGTTATTACAGTCATTGTCTGTGCAAGATGAGTCATCCCCTGAGGTACTAGCTAAAGTCTTGTCAGAGGATTTTAGAATAGACCTAGGCCTTTTCTTGGGTTTGTTTCCTGGTGTTTTTTGACCAAAATCATAGAATCTCACAGTTTTTAATGTATCAAAAGGATGGCCTCTTTGGTAATCAGTACAGTCCCTATTGAACTTACGTATTTTCCTATCTTTAGTTAGTTGGTTAAAATTAGCCAGATCTTTGGATAATTTACTAACCAAAGTGGCATATGTTGGTTGTGATTCATTTTCTTACATTCTTCACATGAAGCTTTTACTTTCATTAAACAAATGTCCACCATTCTCCCATAATAGGATGCAAGGATCTTGACAAAAGTCATTGATGATTGTTGGAGAGCTTGGTTCCATTCTTTGGTCAGCCTGTCCTCCGACCTACTGACCAAAGGCTGTAACTTAACTCTAAGTCCTCTTGGTGTGATATCCTTATTAATATATGCCTTAAAAAGTCTGAGGTGCCATATATTGGCACGTAAGTTTTTAATATCCTTGTTAAATTGGTTGAAGGCCATTTCACAGCCATTGTTAATGTTAATATTTGAGCCACTTGGATTACTGCTTGACATGTTATTCATACCAAACACCCCAATATCATGTCGATCAGCACATAATCCCGTTAGTAGTTGCTCCAAATCCATTTTTCCAATGTATTTATGAATTTTGACCAACTAGAAACCAAATCTGTTTCAATCAATATGTCCAAATTAGTAATAGTTCAACAGGGACTGCACTGAGAACCTAGGTGTCAATAAAAAATATATAAATGTTTTTCAACAGTTAAACTATAATATATTTGGTCAAAGAACATCACTAAGAAAAACCTTGCTCATGAACCCTGACATCCACACTTGTCTATATATGTGTCTATCAGTATATCTGTATTATGCTTGGCACATATATATTTGTGAACACAATATATACTTTATATTCAAAATGCAATGCTGAAAAGGCTTGTAGTTCTTGTTGAAGAATATACAAAGATGTATTATAATTTGTCACATGATATCTGGCAATAAAACTTTTGAAACCCCTTAGCACATATTGCCTTTGCCAAAGATTTCAACACTGGGTTGCCCTCGTAGTACATGTAGCAACCTAGTCCAACTGTGAACTGACAATACAATTTTCAAGCGGTGGTTTTGCACACATAAAATGATTACAACACATATAGTTGTTCATACACAAGATAAAAATAAAAATAAAGGTGTTATTCCCTCCTACACTTACATTAAGCTGTTATAAATATGATTCACTTATCATTGACCCAAGTCAACTGTACTGTTATGGATCAATTCCTGTTGTTATATATCCTAGACCAACTATGGCATAAATAGTTTGTCAATATACATGCATACTAAGTAACTGTGGTGAATGAGGCACTTCAATATGATATCAAATTCTGTAACAAAGAATGTATCCCACTTGGTTGACAAACCTATCCCAACATATAGCTGATGTTATTGTATGTATATCAGATATTTAAAGACTATAGCATTTAGAGTCAACCATTCACTAATACATTTCGAGATCAAATAAATCTCAAAAGTTAAAGTCAATATGATGTTTTCACCAGTTCTAATCCATCAACGATAGTCCAAATGCCTTCCATTAATTTCCGATTTATCAGCCTGTAATCCACCAGTATTGCCGACCTCTAACAGCACAAATGCAAAAAAGATCGCGAAATGTACAAAAATGGTTAATATATAATGAAGCTGAAAATTTAGATTTATGTCCTGCCACTAGTTACAGTACCTGAGTTATTCCTGTTGTTCCTGGGTTTATAGGCTTCTGATCCATAAAATGTTGAATGCCATGGATGAATCTCTGAACACCAATTTGCACAGAAAGGAGTTGTTAAACAGATGCCACAAAGTAGTAGAATGAACCACCATACATGATTTTAGGCCCCCAAGCTTATCCGCATGTAAACCAAAGCAATTCCAAGGTAATTCTTCCCTGGTCAAAATGTTAATTCCCCATCCACTTTGAACTAAACAATTCACCAACGTGGTAAGTGCTGGACAAGAAATATGACATCCACTGCTTCACGACCAGAAAGCGACTAAAAAATATACCAAAATGTTGCAAAAAAACAGCTGCCAACACAGAAATGCTGTGTCACTATCGAGAACCACCAGCAAAGCCAAAAACATCAGCAAACAACCATACGCTCCGCAAGGATGGCATGCAGGGTCAAGCCAACAATGTAAACCACCAACGACCAGCAAAAAATGATAGTGAACATGCAGTAATGAAGAAATAATGATTATTTATTTATAATTCCTTCAAATCCAGACCGGTTTCGGCTATTCAGCCTTTATCAATGAATACAATAAAGTTTTTTTTGAATGAAATGAAGCAGCCTGCATTTATACTAGTCTCTGATTACATGGAAGCAATATTACAGCACCACCCAGTGGCTGGAGTAACAAAGTCCATGTTCACTACAGGACACCACACACTTTTTACAAATTTTGGAGGATACACAGCTAGAACCAGACTGGTTAATGTGCACGTTGGATGTTAAATCTTTATACACAAGTATTCCACACTGGGCGGGATTACAATCCCTGCAATACTGGCTTGAGAGAACAAACTTATATCCTCCGGGCTTCAACACCTTACTTGTCTGCATGGCGGAACATGTATTAAACAAAAATGTCTTTTATTTCCATGGAGAATGCTTTTGGCAGCTACAAGGGACAGCAATGGGAGCTTCCTTTGCACCCATTTATGCTGACTTATTCATGGCCTATTTTGAAGAATGTATGATATATGACAAATCACACAATATTTACATGGTGGAAATTGATATCTGGTGACGAT
This sequence comes from Protopterus annectens, assembly GCF_019279795.1. NCBI lineage: Eukaryota > Metazoa > Chordata > Ceratodontiformes > Protopteridae > Protopterus > Protopterus annectens. The sequence goes on along the minus strand of NC_056740.1, from coordinate 116,783,560 downwards.
ATTTGGATGATTGCTGGATGGTGTGGAAGACGGATGAAGCATATCTAAAGGAATTTATGGAGTACCTGAATGGTAACATTTGGGGTATTGAGTTTACGGTTACATGTAACAGGAGTACCATAGATTTTTTGGATGTTACTGTTTACCGTAATGCAGATGATAAAGTACCAAAACATTTAGAAAATACCCTCAATACAATACCTTGTTACACACCTCCAGTATGCACCTGAACCACACCATCCGCAACATCCCTAAGTCTCAATTTATGCATATCAGACGCATTTGTTCATCTCATGATGAATTTGAACATGCCAGACTTGATTTATACCATAGATTTCAGGACAGAGGATATAGAGACATAGATATATATCAAACTAGTTCATGGAGCAAAACCATAGACAGGAGAACATTGTTACAATACAAAAAATCAGAGCATGCTCATCAGGATTCTATCTTGAGATTTGTCACCACATATGGCAGGAACCAACCTATTGCCAGGGATATACTTAATTGCAACTGGAAAATTCTTTTGGCTAATGACACTTTAAGGTCAATACTAGGCCCTCAATGTCAAATGTCATACAGAAGAGGCAAGAATTTGGGAGGGCTATTTTCACATTACAAAAACAGAGAAGGGGGAGGTGCGATATATCATCAGACCACTATCAGTGGTGATAAACTAATTGGTACTTTTCCATGTGGTCACTGCTGCTCCTGTTTACAAGTTAGTACACTAAAAGAATTCACCAATGCCAACACCAATTGGGTATTTAAAACCAGGGTGTTTGGTAACTGCAGCAGTAAATGGGCTATTTACTTAGCTACCTGCCAATGTAAAGCTTTTTATGTTGGTCAAACCTCTAGGTCTCTTAGAATAAGGATGACAGAACATCGTAGTGACATGAGGAAGAAAAAAGAAACAAATGCTTTATACAGACACACGATACAACATCCCAATGCCCAGTTTATGTTCATGATCATTGACAAAATTCAGGGAGATAGGAACAACCAACAGGGTTGGCACACCATTTTAAACCACAAGGAACAATATTGGATAACCAACCTTGGATGTTTATTCCCCCCAGGTCTGAATGACCATCTATGAGTTTCACTGAATACTGGAGGATTTCATAATCATGGTTACAACAACAAACATTCATATAGATCAAGAATTAGTACGAACCATTCAATGGTGGTTAGGCCTACCAACGCTCATATTATACTCTATAAAGCATGACAAAAATTGTTCAGGATACGAATATGTATATGTATGGTTTGGTATTCGTATCTGGTATGTTGGCGTTAAACATTGAGTATTGTACAATTACAATGTTGAACTTGTATTATCTACAAGCATATTATTTCAATTTATTATAATCTATAATATAGCTGAGAATGAGGCCACTATACTCTTTTTGCCTTATTTTGTAATATATTATATGATCGGTACTTGGTTCATTATTATTCAGTTCTTTTGAACTTGTGGTTATCACCCTTCAAAATATATATATACTAGTGGTATATATTTTCTGCTTTTTTACACTATGATATGCATTCACAAATAGTGACTATGGTATTGGTCTATTACCTTGTAATATGTATGTCATATAATGGCTTACTTCCAGAGCTTTGATTTTTATCTTTAAAAATATGACAATATCTACACCTCTGGCATTTTTATGTCACTAATCATATGCTTTAATCAAGAATGGAACATGCACTTTGTTACTCCAGCCACTGGGTGGTGCTGTAATATTGCTTCCAGGTAATCAGAGACTAGTATAAATGCAGGCTGCTTCATTTCATTCAAAAAAACTTTATTGTATTCATTGATAAAGGCTGAATAGCCGAAACCGGTCTGGATTTGAAGGAATTATAAATAAATAATCATTATTTCTTCATTACTGCATGTTCACTATCGTTTTTTGCTGGTCGTTGGTGGTTTACATTGTTGGTTTGACCCTGCATGCCATCCTTGCGGAGCGTATGGTTGTTTGCCACCCCCATAGTGCCTTTTTTAGGCAAGGCTCAAAAGACAAACCCACCACCGTAAATAGCACAAGTAACAAAAAACTGAGGGTAATGCTGCTCAATGCCAGAAGTCTAAACCTCAAATGCTCGCACTCGAGGCACTCCTCAGTATGGAGAAAATTGATATATGTGCAGTAACAGAAACCTGGTTTAAGGCTCCAGAGAGCACCCCAGCACTACCAGGCTACAACTCATACCATACAGTTCGGCCACAAAACCTGGACCGAATTACAAAAGGCGGGGGAGTATCCATATTCATCAAGGATACCCAGACCTCCAGGTTAGTGGCACAGCACGATGCTTCAGAGATCATCCACATGCAACTAACAATGGGCAAAACTGCTATTCAAATTATAGCTTGCTACAGATCACCCACCATGTCCCAGGACCCCCACTCCGCATTCCTGGAAACACTGGGAAACATAAAGGTCCTACCAAACACCCTGATATTGGGTGATTTCAATTACCCAAACATTAACTGGGAGAACTACTCATGTACGAACTCCCTGGCTCAACATTTCCTAGAATGTATAAACTCAAATGCCCTGGATCAACTGGTAAACACCCCCATTGAACCTGGTCATCACCAACATGGGCTACCGGTGTTCCACACCGGAGGTCAACCCCTCGCTGGTTAGATCTGACCATAAACTAATCACTCTGGATATCCACATTCCGCCACCACCCCCAGTCAAAGAAACCACCGTGAAAAACTTTTCAAAAGCAAACTTCACGTTACTTAAAACCGAGGTGGGAAGTTTCAAAGCCCCCATGCTAAAGGATAACGCTGTCCAAGCTGCAAAATCCTTTACTAATGCACTCTATGGGCACCTACAAGAATGCATGGATCGTGCTATCCCAAACAAAACCAAGATTCACTCCTCCAAGAACAGGAAACCAGTCTGGTGGACCCCTGCCATAAACAAGCTATACAACAGAAGGAGGAAACTAGTACAGAAAAGAGTAAAATCCCAAGAATGGAAGACATCCCTGATCAGTATCAGCAACAAACTACGTTCCCTCATTAAATTATCCAAGGCTAGCTTTGAAAGAAAAATTGCCATGGACTCCAAAGATAACCGCAAGGCATTCTTTAGCTATGTCAAGAATCTAAGTGGCAATTCTCAGATCTGCTCGGAGTTAGTGCAGAATGGCACAAAATAAACTGAACCGACCAATATAGCCAACATCCTGGCAGACAGGTTTAGTGCAAACTTCACCACCCCTCACCCCCAAAAGGGTCCATAACTATACCAGAAGAATGTAGTGCCCCTGAAATCACAGACACTCAGGTTAAAACAGCCCTCTCCAAAGCCAAAAACACAGCATCGATGGGACCGGACGGTGCACAAGGCTGCACCCTATGCATCCTACACAAGCTCAAAGATGAACTAACCCCTCACCTAAGCACACTGTTTAAACTCAGCCTCTCCACAGGCTACATGCCCACAGACTGGTGCACAGCAATGGTTATTCCACTCCACAAAGGTGGAACTACAACGGACACCAGAAACTATCGCCCTATAAGCCTGACTAGCTTGGTCTGCAAAGCTATGGAGCACATCATCATGGATCTCATTAACAGAGACACTGGAAACCTCCAAACACTGGACCCAACCCAGTTTGGCTTTGTTACGGGCAGATCATGCCTCCTAAACCTGGTGGACTTCTGTGAGACAGTTACCAAAGCTATAGACATGGGAAAGGTGGTACACACAGCCTACCTAGACCTCGAAAAGGCCTTTGACAACCATTCCCCACTCAGGTATTATAGACAAGCTCACCAGCCTGAACATAAACCCCTACGTCACGAGATGGGTTGCCAACTGGCTCATGGACAGAACCCACATGGTAAGAGTTGCAGGAGCTAGGTCTGACTCTAAACCGGTTACAAGTGGCATTCCCCAGGGCTCAGTCCTAGGACCCCTCCTGTTTGGCATATACTTCTCAGAGGTACAGGCAAGCACATGAGGACTATGGCTCACCAAGTTCGCAGACAACTGCAAACTAGGGGCTATAATTGACTCTCCAGCTGACACAGACATCCTCCAAAAGGTTTTTACTGAGACAGATACCTGGTATCAAAACCATGGTCTCAAGCTAAATGCCAAAAAAGTGCATAGTCATCCCCTTTGGAAAAAACAAAGTACCCACAAACTACCACATAGGTGGTAGCCCCCTAAATATGAAGACGTAATAAGGGATCTGGGGACCCAAGTAGATAGTGACCTCTCCTTTGATAATCACATTGCCAAAGTGGTTAGAAAATCCGTTTATGTGGCCCACCTAATCACAAAAGGGTTTGCATCCAGATCGAAAGAGGCCATTGGGCCTCTCTACGCATCAATCATCAGACCCATCATAGAGTACAATGCCCCATTTGGGATGTACCTTACAAGTCACCTGTAACAACTGGAAAGATGACAGAAGTTCCTCACCAAGAGGATCACTGGCCTCAAGCAGATGCCCTATGCAGCTCGACTGAAGAAACTCCAGCTGTACTCGGTTGCATACCGCCTACTCAGAGGTGATCTCTGCCTGACATACAAGGCCATGTCCAACCCAGAATTGATGGACATGCTCCACCTAAAGAAAACCATATCCCCTCGAGCCACACGATTCAGGGATCTAAATCTCACCACAACAATAAATAGGACGTGCTGGAGGGATGGATTCCTGTCCCAGAGACTTCCCATGCTCTGGAACAAGATTCCAAACTACATTAGGCAGAGCTCCTTGTTAACCCTCTTCAAGAGAAACTTGATGAGTGTATGGGAAACAGAAAGTTTACCCCAGGGATCACTTCAATGGCTCTGCTGGACAGAGGCACAGGGAACTAATCTAAGGGGGCGGCGGAAGCCAACAAATTATGGCTAGGCTTATAAATGCCTTCGGGCAGATAGCCTAGTACCTACCTATGAACCTATGAGCCTATATCATAATAGATATTTATAATATTTACAGTGTGGATTGGACTCAACAAGAGAACTGTTGTTAGATGTTTGAAGATGTTTGATAACAGATATAAGTAATAAGAGATTGCCTGTAGAAGGTAGAGGTTTTAATTAAATGTGCTAAATGATTCAGTGTAAGTTCTTGAACAGAGGTTTAGCTTATTGTGTTGCCAGGGAGTATATCCCAAAATTCAAGATGCACGATAGAAGTTATTGACTGTGGAGATTAAGGTGTTTGGGTCTCTGCAGGACTAGGGCACTGCCTGAGTGGCAGCAGGGCAGATAGGAAGTGTGTTTAATAGACTTTTCATAAAGACAGAGAATGGCATGCCTTAGATAAGGATAAGCAGTAAAAGGAAAGTGTTCCCTGAAAGGTAAAAAGATTGTTTGATGGAATTGTAGTGTTCTTTGGAAAGAATTTGCAGGTCTGAGATGTGCTTTGAAAGTATAAGCAAGTAGAAAGAGTCTGCTTTCTAGCTTAGGTTATAAGATTTTTTTTACCTATGATGGATTTTCTTACCAGTGTGATGAATCTAATGATTTGCTGACATCCATTGAGTTAGGTTTTGATTGTGTTTTGGCATTGTTAGTGAGGGATCTAGTGTGAGTCTGAGGTATTAAAATGAGAATATGCATTCAGTTTAATTGTTACATTTAAGTAAAGAATGATGTATTTTTTGGAATGCTTTGGAAATTTAATAAGTTGTTTAGTATGAGGCCACTGTGAAAACTTGTTCAGATTGATTTGTAGGCTTTTCAGGACTGTTTTTTAAGAGGAAGTAGATTTGTAGATTACCTGGTTGTCTATACAGAAAATGAGGTTTAACAAGTGAAGGACAAAAAAAAAAAAAAAAACAGGAACACAGTGGAATGAAGTTCAGCCATTTACTGGTGTATCCGGTATCTCGGCTTACACCTTCAAAGGAATAACAATTGCACCACATGGCTTCCTTTTATATATGATCCATTAATTACATCCAATTAAAATTGTGTCCATTAACAAAATAGGTTAAAGTGATGTTACATCCCCACTTAACAAACCTATATTAAATACAAAATATTACAAAAATTCTATACTCAATTTTCAATATTAAATCACATTCAAATTCAGTTCCTGAGTTAACCCCCTGGGTTGCACAGTACCAAAATTAATTATTAATTTGGTTTAACAGGTGAAGGTAAGTGATGGTTTATCAATAGGCTGGAAAAGCACAGGGTTAAGTACTGACCCTGAGGGACTCCTGCAAAAATTTGTCGAAGAGGGGCTATTGATGACATGCAATTTAAATGTTCTGAAAGGTAACCTTGAAATCATTCTGTTGTGGCTGCTTCTGAAATGGAAGCTACCAGAGTGTTAATAAGAATTAAATGATCAACACAATAAAACTTCTCGGTGATGTCTGAGACTAGAGTACCTCTCATATGAATTTGGATGGCATTTGTGAAATTGGCACTAAATGCTCCTTCATTTCACAAAGCTATGATGTTGGATATACAGAATATTGTGTTTGTCAGGTAATGGGAAGTTTGGATATAGACTGCTCTTTCAATTTGCCAGGGTTTACCAGCAGTGATATGGACTTATAGTCTGAGGTAATTCTTGGTGTAGTGCATTTTTAACGAGGAATTATGATTGATTTCTTCAATGAAGTGGGAGAATGTATGTTGAGAGAGAGGGAGAAGTTAAAGTGGCACCAAATGTGGTGGGCAATGTCATCACTGTATAATGGAGACAGACCTCACTAATGTATTATTTTATGGAATTATTAACATAATGACAGCAAATCCTTAGTATAATTTATTCATTAGACATATTGTCCCAAGCCTTGCTGGCTTATTTCCCCATATGGATAAACTGTCCATAATATACATTGAAATGACAGTTTAAAATAACACATTCAACTTTTATTATCTCCTTAAAAATAAACATTCAGTATCTCCAACAAATAAATGCTTTCCAAAGCAATATTTTTAAGTTCAAGACAGTGTTAAGCAGAATAAGGATTGGTCTTTTCAGCTTGGTCTGTCTTTAATAACTCAGACCACAACAAAACAAAGCTCCTACAGTTTTGTGATCTTAGCTCCTTTCAGTCTGTATACTTCTTGTTATAAACCCCATAGCAGTCACTAAGAGCACTATGTCATTTGAGGCTCCTACCTAGCTCTGACCTACATGGCAGCCAGACAGACTCCACCTTGACAGACCCACTACTTTAAAGGCAGAGGGCTGCTAGCTGCTGTGACAATACTTGGCAATGTGACCCAAATGGGAATAGGTATGGTACCATAGATTTTGTATGCCATACACCAACCACTTGCCCATAGGCATCTCTTTCTGATCCAACAGCATGGTCAATGTGTAGAGTTAGAATCTTGGTGTCATCTTTGCCATTAAAGAATCTTTTTTCAGTGATTATAGTCATCTATATATTAACACTTTTTACTGATGGGCCCTTTCTCAGGTTCAGTGCTAACAGTGAGTTCTCTCTTACATCAGACACAAGCTGTAAGTCTGGTTGAAAATTCATGATGGTAATATATTCAACACTGAATATATCAGAGACTTTCTGTATGCCCCTGGCTGGTTGTAGGCTTGCTTTTTCAGTTTCAGGTTCTACAACCATTTGTTCTGTACAGTCCTCTTCATTAGCTTTTAGGACTTTCAGATTCTGAGTGTCTCTGCTTTTGCCCATGCTGAGCACCTTTCTCAGTTTCTGAAGGTTAGTGTGAAATCCTTCCCTTTGAGGAAATGATTTTTCTTTTGCAGATTCGTAACAGCAGTATAATTATTTTATATTACCCTGGCACGATAAGCAAGGATCAAGACCCCTTGTTTTAATGATTTGATGGCATCCTCCAAAGATTTTCTTTGGACTTTGTTTTCATCCTCCAGATTTTTGTATTAGTGGTTAGCTCACAAACAACAGCATACTGTTCATCAATTTTGCAATACAAATTTTCCTTTTTTGACTGCAGCCTGTAAATAAGGCTTTCATTCTTTTTGCATTTTTGTTACAGTTCCCGGTTATGTAGAATAAGTGCATTTAAGTCATCATGATTGCATGTCTGTATGACTTTGCATACAACCATTTTGAATTCCCCACCGATCAGTGCCAACTGTTTGCTTTCATTTATACTTTCAAGTTTCCACTCACAAGTGGTGTCATCTGTTCTCTTCAGGGTAAAAAAAAAATAAAACTAATACATGATAATCCACCAGATACAGTCCTAGGCATACTAATCAACACAAACTAGTATGTTTGTCTGTTTAATTCACCCGAATTCATCAAAAATACATTTAATTAACCATTTCTTTTAAAGCAATTCAACAAATCACATGATATTTTACAGCCAATTAAATTCACAACAACATAATTCTGCAAAACCACCACCCATTACATAAAACATTTTAAATTCAGTCATAAAACAACTTTTTTTAAAATCCATTTCTTTTTTAAAAAGATATCTAGGATTTTGCTGCCTGAACTTTTAATTGAAACTGTTTCATTTATGCCAAGAATTTCAGGTGCAGTCAGAAGTACATGCCAATACAATTCAAAGTACTGAATTAAAGTCTCCCAATCACCCCATAGTCTAATTTCTCCACTTTTTCCAACACAAAAATTATTATTTTTTTAATTAGAACAACAGTTACAATGTTTATATAGGGTGTTTGTAATATTCTGCCTACACGTATCATAAACATGTTCATCAATCCTATCTTTTTAAAAGGACTAACATATGTATCCATAATTTGCAAGTCACTGTAATTAAATATTTTAAATCCATTATTGGCAATAACAATATCACACTTTGAATTCATTTCCAGGCCATTAATAGACCTTTCTCACCCCCCTGGCCCTGTAACACTCACTGTCCCCTGGTAACTTTCGAAGTTCTGTAAAATCTATTTAAGAAAATAATAAGGTAGGTTTTGATAATTGTAAATTGCATAAAATGAAATGTTGTAGGTGTTAACTGTGTAAATTTATATGGGAAGTTAATAAAATTCCATTGTCTGGTTATGAAAAAGCAATATAATTATAAGGGTAATTATGACTGTAATACCAGTGGGGTGGTATACTTAGTAAAGTGCTTAAGTTGACATGCATTTTATGTAGGAAAAACAGATCAGTAATTATATTATAGGATTCATGAGCATGTTTATGATGTAAGTAGGCAGAACACTACTTGTTACGGAGAACTGGATTTGGGGGTTTAGTAGATGTTGTGCCACAATAGTTGCTAGAACAAAAAGTAATTAATTAAAGGGTATTACAAGAGGATGCTTTTATTCCATGTATTCTAATCATCTTCTAGCAGTCATTCCTCTCATTTTGAGAGCAAGAACAAGAGGGGGAAAATGGGGAGGAGAGAAACTATAGTTATATTTTCTGTCGACAGAAGATGTTTTAAATTCCAGAAACCAAAAACTGCAAATGTAATGTCACTGTACTATTAGAGAAATAAAAAAGCACTGCCAAGCCACTATACTGCCTTCCACATATAACTGCAACAGTATGCAAAATCTCCATAATAATAATAATATATCCTTCCATTCTGGACTGCTCATGGTTGTCCAATCTGCCATTGTCTTATCCATTAAGAAAATCTTACAGAAAGTACAAAATTATCTTGAATGTTTTGGAAATATGATGTCTGTCATTATCATTTTACAATAACTGTTTTACTAAACTTTGTAAAGCTGATGTATACAACTACAAAACCACTTTTTTGAGCTTAGGGAACATCATCCTGCAGTGAAAAGAAATGGATGCTTCTTATGTAAGCTTTTCGATCTTACAAAACTTCCATGTTAAGCATCCATTTTATTGCTTCCAAGCTTCTCAGATATAAGGTTAACATTGCTGGCTTGTTTGTCTTTTCGGCTTTTCTCGGTTAGGGGTCACCACAGCGGAACTCTTGTCCACTGTTGATTGGCAATAGATTTTTATGGTGCAGAGTTGCCAGCCCGACGCCCAACCTTCAGCAAAGGCACGCCCATTCACGCATGTCTTTCGGAGGCCACACGACTGCAGGGAGGACATGCAGACTCCACACAGAAGGCACTCCAGCCGTGAATCGAACAGGAGAACCTCTTGCTGTGAGGCAACAACGCTACTGCTGTACCACCGCAGCTTCCCTTATTATCTCAAATACATTGCAGAGCATATTATGCATAAAAAGATAATTAATAAAAATGTCCTTTATTAACTGACCAGAGACCTTCAAATTCTCTTAAGGCTGTGAGAAGAAAAGGAGTGTATTATAGAAAGCTTTCACTAGTGTAGTTGGCTATATCTAATCATTTACAAAATAAATTTTACTAAATATGAGGCAGGAAGACAGACTGACTAAGGCTGAATCTCTGAAATGAAAGATGGAGCAAACTGGGAATAAAGGCATTCTACAGCATGTATAAAAGATAATGTCTCCTTGATGGTCAGGATGAAAGAGTACATGACTCATTCAGATATTGACCAAATTATTGGGCTCAGTGCTTGTGTGAAAATTAAACTTCATTGGGTTTCTTCAGTCTTAGCAACCTAATTTGTTTGAAGAAAGAATCTTATTCAAAATGCTTCACTCATGCAGTCTTCTTATATATAGCCAAGTGCTGCAGAGAAGTCTGGGCTTAGGTGTTCTTAACTGTGTGGTGTAGTGTAAATAATACATGCACCAATGTGTTTACATGTGCCATCTAAGTATACCAGCTGAGCAAGAATTACTGTAAGTAAGAGACAGATTGAGCTGCAGGTTTGGTCCTCATGTATTTACTAATGTTTTACTATGCAATGGACATTACAGAAATGCACAGGAAAATGCAACGAGGTCAGCTAATGTGCTTAAGAGTCATCTGTGTTCAAGGTGCAGCAGAAATTAGCCAAGAAAAGTGTAAGAGACATAGAGATTCGGAAATGTTGCATCCACAATTGTGGCCAACCCTACTCTGCGGTTCTTTGCACATGCTCAGAAAACAATGCCCTTTAACAATAAATGTGGTAAGACAAGACTGCGCAATAATCAGCACAGGATAAATCCTCATTGTGACCACAGCGGGGACCTGCAAAAAGATCATGTAGAACCATAGTGCAACCACTGGAAGTACAAGAAGCAGAAGTGCACATCTGTTGAGAACGAGCCTCAAGGGTATTTGTGTGAACCTACATTTTCTGCTGTGGCATGAGAAAGAAAGTTTGTGGACACCCTACATGGTCATGAGGCTCATGTGCTGATTTACTTTTTATCCTAAAGATACATATATGCAGAGAAGATACCTGTAGAAGGTGCTAAGAGAAGTGTAAGAAGGCAGAAGGGTAAAGGAGCACAGAAGCCAACATATAACACAGGCAAGACTGCAAAGTAAGGGACATAAAAGACAATGGAGAAGAGGGATACGAGACATGCACACACAGATATCAATGCCAATCTATTGAACATAAGGTAAGAAAAACATGATGGGAGTGTACAGGAAAGAAACACAATATATCAAACAAAAGCAGTTATGATGTCAAAAGTCTGACCACTGTACCTGTATTATAATGCAAATGTCATGAAATAAGCACCATACTGTAACAACAATGTGCCTTTTTACAACCCTAAAAGAACTTGAACCTTCAACTGTCTCTTCAGCACTTCATTTACAGTCTGAGCTATGGAAGCACACTCACTAAAATTGTCAGTGAAGCATGTAGAAGGTGATTGTTATGCACTTGCAGAATAACAGAAGAAAAGACAAAAAAAGCAAGCGACGCTCTCCACTTACACTCTGCATAGCCCTTCATTTACAGGCTGAGCTATGGAAGCATGCACATTAAAGACATTCACTTTATCATGAGCTATATATGCAGATTGCCTTGTAATGACATTCAGCTCATTTGCTTGAATAATGCCAACTGAGGCCAATATATGCAAAATGGCAATGGTTGTACATAATTATTACTACACAATGACCAGTGGCAGTCCTCATCTATTGTACATGGGCATTGATGCTGATATTCGAGTCCTACCACACACAGTACGATCACAAAAGGCAAGTGTTATGGAAGTCTTATATGGGCATGTATGTGGCGTGTTTATCTAGTTTTTAACCAGATTAAAGGATAGAAATTGGTAAAATATAGGAAAGGCATTTAAAGGAGAAGCAAGTAGAGGGTAGAACAGAAGGCGAGCAACTATGGAACAAGAAGAACGGAGGTGGGAATGGTGGGATACATTTTTTGTGGGGCATTTGCTCATCATGAATAAAGTGAAGGCAAGGTGGGGAAGGAAGTAATGGACATAGAAAGGAAAGGGTTAGGTTGGGTAGCAGGAAAAGACAATCACAACTAAAAGGGTGAGGGATAACAAAATGAGAGAGGGGAGCATAAGGGTGAAGGAGGTCTCAGACACAGAAAATACAAGGCCGAGGTGAGGACTGAACATGTAACAGGGGTGGACATGGACACAAAAAGGAGGGGAAAAGCAGGTTGGGGGATAGGATGGGCTTTCACAGCTACAGTCTCTGCCAGTTGAGACTCAGTGGGAGATTACTCACCATTCTGGGCACAATCACCACTATTCAAATGGTGGAGACATTGCTGGACAGGGAAGCAACCAACTGCTGATGGATGATAGGGAAGTAACCAGCTGGTGTTGGGTGACAAAGGTGTTCCTCTCCACTGGTACAGATACCCTCTGGTACAACTGTACCATCATCCATTGTAGAACTACCTGAACTAGGTGGTCCTGGTTGGGAAGTAGGTGTGGAGGAGATTGTGACAGGCTGGGACCCAAATGTGTTGGGCGCTTCTGGTGGTTGTGCCACTGCTGCTGCTGCCACTGGTGGTGGTGGGGGGCTAACAGGCTTGCCTACTGAGATGGATATAGGTCATTATGCTACTACATATAATAGTAAAATAAATGGACAGACAGAATAATTAACAAAATAAATGTATGCAAGTGAAAGGATGACCATGGTAGGTGGAGTACAAATATAACAATAAACTGAAGCATATATATATGTGTGTGTGTGTGTGTGTGTGTGTATATATATATATATATATATATATATATATATATATATGTTGTTGTTGTGTCTTTCGGCTTTTCCCGATTAGTGGTCGCCACAGTGGATCTCCGGTCCACTAATGATTGGCAGTAGAGTTTTTACATGCTGAGTTGCCAGCCCTGATGTACAACCTTCAAAGAAGGAATGCCCATTCATGCATGTCTACACACAGAAGACGCTTTAGCTGAGAATCGAACAGGACAACATCTTTCTGTGAGGCGACAACGCTACCGCAGCACCACCACTGCAGTTTATATATATATATATATATATATATATATATATATATATATATATAAATATACATATATATATATACACACACACACACACACACACACACACACACACACACACACACACATGGTTTACCATCAAAAAGACAAATGTGGATTCTCCACAGACAAAAAAACGAAAGACAGATGTCCGAATTTCCATCTTGCCAATTATTCCATGTTTGAAATTCCTATCAGCGAATGCTACTGTGCATTCACTGATATGAACTTGAAGTAATGCACAGAGCTTGAGGTACAGTGTGATTTGGGACATTCATCCCATTCCTCACTGTAGTGCGATCTCAGAGTTGGAATATATAGTTACAAGGGTGTGTAGGGGCGTGCAGGGGGGCTTGCTTTAAGGTGTAGGAATTTCACCTAAGTGTGCTCCTATATGGAAATCACATGCTCTGTTCAGCAGCAATGTTGAATCTGCTGAATTCGTTCAGTTGATTCGACATTGTGTCCATATATTTCTCTGCCTGAGCCCTCCTTCACCCTTATACTCCCCTCTCTCATTTTGTTATCCCTCACCCTGTTAGTTGATATATGGATCCCTAAAATTTAAAAATCATATGGTCGGTGACCATATGATCAAATGTTTGGAAATTTGAAAGTTAAAAAAAAAATTCAGCCGCCACACCCCCTGCAGATTAAATAAACCAACACCGAGACTGCACTACAGTGAGGAAAGGTTAAATTTCCTGAGCTTAGGCAAGCCAACAGGTAGCTCCAGCCAGCAGGTAACTCCAGTCTGAGATGCAGTAATAATGTCTGAGGCAAAGGTACATATACAAAGAAAACATATGTTCATAGGTTCATAGGTATGTACTAGGCTAATGGCCCTGGAGCCTTTACAAACCTAGCCCATAGAAGTGCCCTGGCATCGTGCCACCTGACATAGGTCTCAACCTGCTCAGAGAGCAATGTGGAACACAGACCATTGCAATGTGTGACAAACAGTCAAAATGTGGAACACCCTATTTTCGCACTGCGCAGAAAGCATACCTTTACCATGGCCATGGCCTTTCAACCAAAATATACACGAGGACACACACACACACGCACACACATACATATTCACCTTTAAATTCATACCTCTCAACTACCCTAAATTTTGCAGAATGCCCAAATTTTTGCCTCGTTTTTGGTCTGTTCCTCATAAAATATGCAGTTTTCTGACAAATTACAGACACCTTTTTGATCCTATGATGCTATGAACAAAAGTCAGTTAAGTAAGTTAAGTTCAGTCTTATTTTTTTTCCTTTCAAATAAGAAATTAGTTGTGTCCATAGCTTAATGTTCAAAGTGACAAACATGTTGTTCACAATAAAGCAAGACGACAAATGTTTGTGAGTATACATAAATCTTATTTGTGGATAGTGCCTAACTTCCTAAACCTCTCTAAGAAAGCCACCTTCCATGTATTCTTCTGGTGTTAGACTGGGCTGAAAGTGAAGGCACAGATGACAACAGTCATATAGTTCAAGTGCAGCTTCCATACATACATTCAACATGCCATCTCACACTTACCCCCCCCCAAAAAAAAAAAAACAAGTAGCCACATGCTATGTACCCCTCTGATTTCAGGCTAGGGTAAAACTGAAAGAATAAATAGAGTACAGCAAAATATTTCAACTTTTTGCCGTCAGCCATATATAAACAGTATTGCTCCTTAGCCCTGTATCCAAAAGATACCACCTGTATAACTGTCTGTGCATTGTTAAAGTATTATTACTTAAGCAGTGGAACATACATTTTCATGCATACGGCTGCAGACTGTTAGGGTTTTGTAATAGTTTTGAATAGCTGGATGTACTTTATATTAGTAGATTTTATCTTTGAGTCATACTTCTCAACAGACCAGATTTTTGCAGAATGACAATGTTTTTTTTTGGTGTGTTTCTCATACAATTTGTGGTTTTCTGGCAAACAACTGAGGATTGAAGTCACTCAGGAATGACATACATACATATTCTCAAAATGATTTCAGGAGGATGTAGCACAAAGACCTCAGCAGTGGGTGACAGGATGTGGTGCCAGTTTCGTGGTGCATGACATGGGTGACCAGTGTGTTAAAGTCAGAAAACTTTACATGCACCACAACTAAAAAATGCTGATTTTTTTTCTGAGACTGCATACCAAAGAAAGGGAAATGGGTGCAGCACAAATACCCTCCTGCCCACCTTAGTGAATGCAGCATTACAAAACTCAGCAAACAAGACAAAACGGAGGTGTCTTGGAATAATAATAATAATGACACCATCACTGATGATGTTGGGAAAGTAGTAGACGATTTGTAACATTTGACGAAAATGAATCTGTCAGAAGCAGAAAAGCTTTCTTCATACCCCTTCTATTTCTAAAGGAAGAAACTAACTTTTAAATAGGTGTGTTGTATGTAAAATGAAACTTGATATATATATATTACACTCACTATTTCCTGAATAGCATATAAAAGCATATAAACAAATAAATTATGTGGGATATTAAAATGCAAACATCACATAAATGAGGATTGTTCATGTGTGGTACTGCAATAGTAAAACCTATATGCATGAATAAGTCCGTAATGACTGTGCCAGTCAGTCAGGTGGGCATACCTCTCAACTTGCAAGTTGCAGACAAATTAATAGATAGGCTTGAGACTGGCCGCATTTTGTGCCTCCTGATTAGCACAGGAACAGATGCTTGATTGGCTTGTATACCACAATGCTGACTGGTTGTTTTAATTGCAATATACAAGCCAATAAAAATTCGTAAAGCAGAGCTACCACTGTTCAATGCAGAACAGCGGAACAGTGGGTTAAGTCAATCACAAATGCCGAGCTTTCTGCACAATCCAGAGTACTTGGATGCTAAGCCACCTAATGTTAGTTCCCAGGGCCCCTCTCAAGTAGAGCCACTGGAGTGATCCCTGGGGTGACTTTCTATTTCTCATCCACTCATCAAGATTTCCCTTGAAGAGGGGCAGTGAGGTGCTCTGCGTGACATGTATGGGAAGTCTATTCCAGAGCATGGGCAGTCTCTGGGTGAGGAACCTGTCCCTCCAGCATGTTCTGTTGATTGTGGTAATGTGGTTGAGGTCTCTGGAGCATGTGGTGCAGAGGGATTGGGGATTTCTTTAGATGTAGCATTTCTAACAGAGCTGGGTCAGATATGGCTTTGCAAGTCAAGCAGAGATCACCTCTAAGTAGGTGATATGAGACAGAGAATAGCTGGAGTCTTTTGAATCTGTCTCTGTAGGACATGTGTTTAATGCCCAGGATACTCTTTGTGTGGTACTACTGTGGCCTCTCCAGCTGTTGCAGGTGTCTAGTGAGGTAGATGCCAAATGGGGCATTATACTCAATGATTGGCCTAATGAGGGAAGAGTAGAGAGAGAGACGATGATCTCTTTCTTCCTGGGTGCAAATCCCTTGGTAATATGTGCCACATAGAAGGAGTTTCTGACCACAGCGGCAATGTGGTGGTCGAAAGAGAGGTTACTGTCAACCTGCATCCCCAGATCTCTTATAACACCTTCAGTGTTCAGTGGACTCCCATTGATGTGGTAATTAGTAGGAACTGAGTTTTTACCAAAGGGGATGATGACGCATTTTTTGGCATTAGCTTAAGGCCATGGTTTCAACACCAGTCATTGGTCTTAGTGAAGCCTTTCTGTAGGATGTCTGCATTACTTAGGGAGTTAATAATGGCTCCCAGCTTGCAGTCATCTGTGAACTTGGTCAGCCAGAGTCCCTTTTTGTTGGCCTGGACTTCTGAGAAGTAGATGCTGAACAGGAGAGTACCCAGGAACGATCACTGTGGGACTCCACTCATGACTGGTTAGCAATCTGACTTGGAATCTGCTACTTTCACACTGTGTGTTCTATCTGTGAGCCAATTTGCAACCCCCCTAGTGATATTGGGGTTGATGCCTAGTTTGGTGAGTTTATTAAGAATTCCCGAGTGAGGAATGGTATCAAAGGCCTTGGCCAGATTGAGGTAGGCTGTATGCACTACCTTACCTTCATCCACAGCCTTTTGACTGACTCAAAGAAGTCAACCAGGTTGAGCAGACATGATCTCCCTTTCACAAAGCCAAATTGCATGGGGGTATAGAATTTGGAGATTTCCTATGTCTTTGTTAATCAGGTTCATGATGATGCACTCCATAGCCTTACATATCAGACTCATCAGGCTAATGGGGAGATAATTTCCAGGGTCTGTAGTCATTCCTCCTTTATGGAGAGGGATAACTGTAGCAGTGTGCCATTCAGTAGGGACAAAGCCTCTGGTGAGGCTGTGACTTAACAGGCCACACAGATGTGGTGCCAGTTCGCTGTGTAGTTCATGTAGAACACAGTCAGGATATTATCGGGTCTCATGGAAGCTGTATTCTTGGCCTTCGACAATGCAGCTTTAACCTGTGCTGCAGTAATGCTGGGTGCCTGTCATTCTTCTGGTATTGTGATTGGCCCTTTGTGGGGGGAGAGAGTGGTAAAGTTGGTACTGAATCTGTTGGCCAGTATGTTGCCAATATCTGTTGTCTCAGTATAGGAGGTACCATTGTGCAGTAACTCAGAGCAAACCAGGATATTACCATGGAGATTCTTGATATAACTATAGAAGGCTTTGTGATTGTTTATATTGTCTGCCGCAATTCTGCCTTCATAGCTGGCTTTGGAGGATTTGATGAGGGATATCAACTTTTTGTTGAGGCTAATAAGGGAGTTTTTCCAGTCTTGGGACTTCCCCTTTTCTGCAACAGTTTCTTCCTTCTGTTGTAGAGTTTATTAATGTTAGGGGACCACTAGATTGGCTTCCTTTTTTTGCAGAATAGTGTCTTAGTTCTATTGGGTATGGCTAGTTCCATGCATTTATGTACATGTTCATACAGTGCACTGGTGTATGATTCGGCAGTCATGCAGCTATTTTCCATTGGCATCAGTGCTGTGGAGTTATCCATCTTTGTTTTTAGGAGCATAAAGTCAACTTTGGAGACGTTTTTCCTTTGTGGGGGGTGTGGCTGAGATGTGGATTTCCATGGTAATTAGTTTATGGTCAGGTCTGACCAGGAAGGGCTTGACTATTAGTGTAGAGCAATGGTCGCCCATGTTAATAATAACCAGGTCAAGGATGTTGCTTCCTCTAGTGGGGGTCAGAATGAGCTGGTCCAGGGCATTGGAATTGATGAATTCCAGGAAGTGTTGCGCCAGTGTATTGGTATTTGAGTAGTTTTCTCAGTTGATGTTGGGGTAGTTGAAGTCTCCTAGTATAAGAGTGTTGGGTTGGACCTTGATAGATTCCAGGGTACTTAGGAATATGGAGTGAGAGTCTAGGGACATAGTTGGGGACCTATAGCAGGCTATGACCTGGATCTCCTTCCTACCCAATGTTAGTTGTACCTGAAGTATCTCAGATGTGTTATGCTGGGCTACTAGTCTGGAGGTGTGCATATTCTTTATGAATATGGAGACACCACCTCCTTTAGAGCTTTGTCCCATATTTTGGGGCTGAAAGGTGTGGAATGAGTTATAGCCTGATAGTGCAGGGGTGCTTTCTACTGCTTTACACCAGGTCTCCGTTACAGTACAAATGTCTATGTTCTCCATTTTGAGGAGTGCTTCGAGCGAGTGCATCTTGAGATTTAGACTTCTAGCTTTGAGCAGCATGACCCTCAGATTGCATTTATTTATAGCTGTTATGGTGGTAATTTGGTCTTTGGAACACCACCTAAAAAAGACACTATAGGGGTGGCAAGAGCCTTAGCCAGTACCTGGAAACCCAGGGGTGACTGATGCAGGCCATCTCTGACAAAGCATCGAGGTCTGTCAATCATGTCATCCCAAGCAGACAGATACTGCATCTGCTTAGAATGACACCAGAAACTTAGCCAATTGAAGTCAATCATTCTTTGTTTGTATTGCGATATAATTCTGGATGACGGTAGGATACTGCTCAGGGCTAGGGTCATACCTGCCTGGGCCACATAATTCGAGAGCACCACCATGTCTCTTTTCATGTAGTCCAGGGAGGGTTATCTCAGGGGATTCACACCCACATGGACAATGACAGAGTCATACTTGTACTTATTGTGGAGTGACCTGAGTGTGTGTGTTGTGTGTCGGATTCTGGCACCTGATAGACAGCTGACTGTTACTTTCTCCTTATTCAAACTAGTGAGTGGGATATCTGTTTGCCTCACTATTGAGTCACCTATGATTAGTGTATTGAGCAAGGTGTTTAGCCTTAGGGGCTTAGGTTGAAGGGCACACTGTGGAGGTGAGCTATGTGTCTTGTGGTTTGTGCTGTATTGTGGTGGTCGAGTGCATTTCTGTCTTGGAGGTATTTGCTGTTTGGGTAAATTTCTATTGAGAGCCTCCACAAAGGTGGGTGTGTGGTTTGTGTTTTTATGTGAGAGCTGTGATGGTGGGTGTTCTGGAGGGCTATGTGTTCCATGTGGTGTGGTGCAGGTATTGACCTTCTTCTCTTGACCAGCTAGTCTGGTCTTGGCTGGAGAGTGCATAACTTCCAATTTGGTGATATAAGTGCATCTCTCACATGTCTGAGTGTTGGAGGTAAGAGGAGAGGGTTGTCTGTGTACATGAGGCAGTTGCTACACTGCCTCAGAATGCCCAAGTGCACCAGGTTAATAGGAGAAAGCACAGAGAACTGCCCTTTTATCATGCCAGGAGGGGTGATCGTAATTACTAAGTACTGGAGCTATTTCCGTGAAGAATGACTAGTGCTGATGGCACTTAGGTGTGCTATAATAATTGCTACAAAAACCTGTTGAAGTGCAAAGCAATTAAACTATTTGAAGTTAAACACCAATGTAACCAAACCAATGCACAGACTCAGGAAATACAAAAAAAAAGCAGCAGAGCACGACCCAGGAACACTGATTTAATAAGAAAAATGTTGTAAGCACAAAACACGCTTTCGGCGACCCCAGTGTCTCACCTTCTTCAGACAAAATTACAATACCATCTAAAAGAGATAATTACATAATCCCAAAACAACCAACCAACCTTCGTCCTTTTGGTTAAAAAACCTATTGGTTAATAAACCTAATTCGTTTAAAACAAAGAACAAAACTTGGAACAAAACTTGTTGCCATGTTTTTATATATGGGGATATATGCATCAGTTTATACAAAAAGACAGTTTTGGGATTATGTAATTATCTCTTTTAGATGGTTTTAAATTTAGTATGATGTTGTTATAATGATATTAATATATAATGTTTTTAAACACATCTCAGTTATTAATAAAGTGTATTTTACAAAATATTTATACATTTATATACACATACTGCTATATTTATATGTGTATATTAGTTTGTTTTTGATGCAAGTACACGCACACACATACATATATATATATATATATATATATATATGTATATGTAAATGAATTGAACTGTTAAATTTATCAGTTTTATTTTTTGTTTGCTAAAATTAATTATATATATTTTTTATTTTTATTTTTATATTTATTGTGTGTGTGCATCAAATAGATTTAAATAGATTAAAATAGATTTAAAACAGTTTTAAAACATTTTAAAATAACATTAAAAACAGGCTCATAGGTTTGTTATGTATTAATCTTCTATCTTTTTAAAAACTGTTGCATTCAGAATTAGATTTATTTAATTAGATAAGGAGTACTAATTAAATTAAATTGATTGATTACTGATGATATAAAGTGTTAGCTAGTTGGCTTGTAATTTTGTCTGAAGAAGGTGAGACACTGGGCTGCAAAGCGTGTTTTGTGCTTACAACATTTTTCTTATTAAATCAGTGTTCCTGGGTCGTGCTCTGCTGCTTTTTTTTCGTATTTCCTGAAACTATTTGAAGTGCAGGAGTGAGAGAGAAAGAACTAGCAAGATCTAAGGGAAAAACTGAAGAGCAGACTTTCTGGCACCAGTAATAGTTTACCTTAGCTCGGCACAGCTGCGTGGAGCATAAACAAGTGCAAACCAGTGCAAATGCAGGCTTTTAAACCAGAAAGTTGAAAGGGATGGAAAGATCTGCCCAATCAGCCAATAAACTACAATTTCTGGGCCAGAAACCACTCCTCTTGTGGTAGATAGGCTACCTAGTGCTTACCACTCCCACTGATAAGCTAGAAAACTTCCCTCTAACACAGAAAGGCTTGGGGGGTTCAGAAGCTTAGAAACAATCCTGGATACAGAAAATCTGTATCTGGACTAGACTAGTTACAGGAAAGGTAGGAAACAAGCTTAGAACTTTTTTTTACAGAAAAGCAGCTAAAACAGCAGTAAAAACAATTCAAATGCAGTGCAAGCTAGCACACTTGAGTGTGTAGCAATATTAAAGCAAATGCAGTTTAAATAAATGCAATTAAATTAAAGAAATGACTATAAACAAGTTCAGAAATCAGTAAATTAGGAAAAAATCAAAATGGAAGCACTTAAAATATCTCTTTCCCCTTCCTGATACTCTTGCAGTCTGCAAGATGCCAAAACTGGATCCAAAGAGCTTAAACAAGCACAAACACAGACTTTTAAACCAGAAAGGTGAAAGGAATGGAAAAACTGCCCAAATGGCCAATAAACTACACTTTCTGGGCCAGAAACCACTCCTCTTGTGGTAGATAGGCTACCTAGTGCTTACCACTCCCACTGATAAGCTCGAAGGCTTCCCTCCAATACAGAAAGGCTTGAGAGGGGGTCTCAGAAGCTTACAAACAGTCCTGGATCCAACAAATCTGTATCTGGACTAAACTAGTTACAAGAAAGGCAGGAGACAAGCGCAAATGCAGACTTTTAAACCAGAAAGTTGAAAAGGATGGAAAAACTGCCCAAACTGCCAATAAACTACAATGTCTGGACCAGAAACCACTCCTCTTGTGGTAGACAGGCTACCTAGTGCTTACCACTCCCACTTATAAGCTAAAAGGCTTCCCTCCAACACAGAAAGGCTTGAGGGGCACAGAAGCTTAGAAACAGTCCTGGATAGAACAAATCTTTATCTGGACTAGACTAGTTATAGGAAAGATGGGAAACAAGCTTAGAACTTTTTTTGTTTGTTTTTTTACAGGAAAGTAGCTAAAACAGTAGTAAAAACAATTCAAATGCAGTGCAAGCTAGCACACTTGAGTGTGTAGCAATATTAAAGCAAATACAGTTTAAATAAATGCTGTTAAATGGTGCTCAATTAAATGGTGCATGGTGCTCAAGTATAACATTTCCTTCACAGGTTGCATGCAAAGAAAGCAACTATATTGACAAACATGTCCAGCCAGCTAATAATGATGCTCATATACATTTGTCCAGTCCAACTCTGCAGTTATTTTAATGATACAGAAAAATAAACCTTAAATATTTCATAATATCATAACTGAGGGAGATTGGCCCCACAGGTATCCTCACAATGTAGGAGAATAGCCTTAACATCCTGACCCACTAGCCCACATATATGAGAGGGGTGTATGCATAAACACACTAATGACACTTTCACAGTCATACTGCAACCTTTGAGCTATGGCATTAATAACAGAAGTGGCTCTAGTGTATGAATACCTGCCACTGTTAATATTAAAACCAAGACATTATGAAGCAGGTATACTCACCCTGGTACTCTCTTAAGTGCATCCATTGTTTGCTATGCAGCTGCCTGTTCCTGTTGATATTTTCAGAAACTATTGACATAAACAGAGCACTGTGAAGTATTTTTGGATGCAGTGCCATCTTAAATGTGTAGCTAACATAAGGTCTTCTTTCAGTACATTGGTGGTGCCTACTGTTAACCTTTATCCTCCCACTGGTGTAGGAGGTAAGGATTGCAGCACCTCATGTTACTGTACTGGTGATGACATTGTTTCCCATGCATGGGATGCCAGTTACAGAAGCTTCAACAGGGGCTAAACTATTCAAGGCTTCAGTCTTATACCGAAGCAGTTCATAGCCATTCTGTATCAGCCTTTGAGTGTAATCCTCCATATAACACCTCTGCACTCTAAAAGGGACACTACCCTTTCCCTTCCACCCATAATGTCTTCCCTTGAAGAATCTCAGGGAACAGTGGAAGAGAACTGGTGCTCAAGTCAGTGGTCAATGTGTCCCATCTCATGAACAGGCACCTCATTTGTGTGAAGCGTGGCAAACAGAAATATAGCTATTGCATTATTGTGGTTCACAATGGCACTTTAAAGTGTGAAACATGGCAGTGCTCAGTATTTGAGTGTGTCATTATGAAATCAGGCACTACAGTGACTCTATTTACTGGCATTTAAATATGGAATTACTATTCTCCCCTGAAAGCATGGTCTGCACCCCGCATGTGAAGTGCTGCCTACAACGATCCAGGCATGTGCACAACATTGAGTAGAATTCTGTATGATGGTTAGCAGATGTGCTTATCATGCAAATGGAATAATGCAGAAACAATAGGAAGTCATAGTGCCACTTTACCCATCCCACATCAGACCCACTTGCTGCAGTTTTAATGCCCTCAAAGGTTCCATTACCTTAAAGCCCTATCTCTGTTCTCAGTCTCCTACAGGTTACTGAGAGGCGGTCTATGCCTGGCACGTAAAGCATCCTCGGATCCAGCTCTAATGGATCTCTTGCACATCCTCAAAACAAAAAGCACTAAAAACACTACATACAAGTACCTGATCTTTGCCTGCTACATAAATAAAATATGCTGGAGAGATGATATGTGTCGCAAAGGATTCTTGTGCTATGGAAAGCGTTCCCCATCTACATGAATCAGAGTTAATTCCTGACCCTATTCAAACAAAACTTTGATCATAGATTCATAGGTGAATACTAGGTTAACTGCCTAGAAGGGCCATTTTAAGCCTAGCCAATAACCTGATGTCAGGCTCAAACCCTGTATCTTGTTTTTATGAGCTGAAGACCTTAATAATTATGTCAAACCAACCCCTTGGCTCATTGTATGGGAAATTGTACATTCACGCCTGGTTTGACCCATGTCTCAGATGAACAGAGGCTGACAGCAAGTAAATTAGTCTTCAGCTAACATACCCTCCACATTTTTATTTATTATTATTTATCTATTTGCAGTTTGTTTGCCAGGATAGTCCATTGAGCCACAAGGAGCTCATTTTCAATGGAGTCCTGGAGAGAAAAGTTCCAGAAAAATACAAATATATTGTACGCATTGCACATATACATTACAGATTATCTCATAGGAATATAAAGTAAATATGATAAGAAAAGGTTAACAGTGATGCATACATCAGTATAGTTCATTAAACAGCAATAAAAAACACTTTTTTTAACAAAAGTAGTAGCATAGGGTAACTCTTGAGTAGTTGGT
Source organism: Protopterus annectens (assembly GCF_019279795.1). Taxonomy (NCBI): domain Eukaryota; kingdom Metazoa; phylum Chordata; order Ceratodontiformes; family Protopteridae; genus Protopterus; species Protopterus annectens. Next base: position 116,758,954 of record NC_056740.1, on the reverse strand, counting down.
CAAATAGTTTGATAGAGCTGTGGAACTATAGGAGGCAGTGATTGCGTATTTAGTTCTAGGAGAGTTGGAAGTGGTATTAGAAGGATTAGGTAGGATGGGAACAGGAACACTTCCATTGTGAAGTTAGGTGTGAGTGCAGCAAGGTTTTAAATGAGGAGAGACTGCTGGTGATGCGGATAGGAGATGGTAGAGAATTCCAGAGGCGTGCAAGAGAGAAGGACATTAGGTGATTCCCAGCTGGACGTGTGGGTTTGTGCAATTTAATTAGTTTTTGGGAATTAGATCTTAGAAGTCCTTCTGGTTCATGCATTTCAAAGGTAGTGGCTAGGGAGGGACAAAGAGAGGGGTTGTAAATGAGTTTGTGTGTTTGGATGAGTTGGGTATAAGTGAGGAGGTTAGGTAGCTCAAGCCAGTTTAGTTGGTGAAGAGAATTACAATGGTGAGAATTAGCTCTGTGACCTGCCACAAATTTTGATATCTTGATATAGCAAGAGGAGAGTTTTGTTTTGGGGGACGATTGCAGGTTGGTGAGGATAGATGCACCATATAGGAGGGATGGGATGAGATAAGCATTGGCTAGTATGAGCCTAGTGGAAGGAGAGATATACTGGTTATAGCGGTATAGCATACCAAGTTTTTTGTAGGTTTTTTTTTTATATTTACTTGTAAATGTTTGTCGAATTTTAGTTGATCATCTATAAGTACTCTTAGTAGTTTAGTGTCAGAGACTATTTCTAGGGGAGTATTGGTTTTGGTGGTGATTAAGAATGAGTGTTTCTCTAGGGAGGAGGTTTTGGAGGCGGTGAATAACATAAGTTTAGTTTTGGTTGCATTAAGAGCCAGATGGTTGTCTAGCATCCACTGCTCAGTAGAGGAGAAGGTGCTTGGGTAAGCTTATTTAGAGTGGGGATAGAAGGGGAGGAGCAGATAATGGTAAAATTGCCGGCATATTGGATGAGGCTGGAATTTGGAATGCTTGGTAGAAGTCGTTAATGAATATATTGAATAGTAGGGGGCCTAAAATGGAACCTTGGGGGACACCTGTGGGAGTATTAAGGAAGGGTGAAATGGCTTTATTGCATTTGACTGCTTGTTGTATGGTTGTGAGGTAGCTGGAGAGCCACTTGGTACACAAATGGGATAGGTTTAGTTTGGAGAGTTTATTAAGAAGTAGGTTGTGTGAAATAGTGTCAAATGCCTTGGAGAGGTCGAGGAGAACAGTGGACATGAAATGGCCAGAATCGCTGGCTTTGTTAATTGTTTCAAGGAAGGAGTGGAGGGCAGTGGAGGTGGTATGACCAGGTCTGAATCCATGCTGTGTGGGGGTAAGAAGCTGGTTGTTGATGAGACAGGGTAAGAGTTGTTGGTGGATACATTTTTCAAGAAACTTAGAAATAGGGGATAAGATAGCAATAGGGCAGAAGTTTGGAATGTCATTATTATTGCCTCCTTTATGTAGAGGAATAATAAAGGCTTTTTTCCAGAGCTGGGGGACCTGGCTTTCTGAAATAGACTGGTTAATTAGTATGCTGATAGACAGAGCAATGGCTTCTGTGGCTACATAACCCTTAGCTATCCCACCATTTAAGTGTCCAAGGAACTCTGGGACAAAAAATGGGTTGGGTTGCATGGCTTGGCTTATAAAGACCCTGGTGGTTGTCAGCCTAGTATAACCAGGCTATCAACCTATGAAACACTCCTACGACCCTAAGGGGTCATTTTCATACATCCCATGGATCTCCAGGATGTTTAAGGTATTACACAATGATGATTCTAGCATGGCTGGGTCTTTGTAGGATTTTTCACTGCAGGCATTGTCTGTGTGACCCTTTTACCCTTTGGTTTACACAGACACACACACACACACACACACACACACACACACACACACACACACACACACACACACACACACACACACACACACATGCACACTCATATGTATTTGCATATGAGCCATTCTTCAGAAATGTAAGTGAGGCAATATGCCTTATAGGGTTAATTCAGAGAAATAGGTAGCACAATGGCACTACCTAGGAAAACTACAGAGTAAGCATTAAATGCACTTGGTCCTATAATAACATGGAAATGAGCAGCATTATGCAGTTGTGAGCAGTTGCAAATGCAAATAACAGTAAACAACTTGGTGGCACAATTCAGAAACATACAAAACTGCATGATGAGATGCTTCAGCCAGTGAGTGTGTAAACTCTTATTTCTCTGTGAACAGATAGTGAGAGACCATATTAAGATGAGAAGTGTAGCATCTTTGCTGTACTTCTCTTGTTTATTTGCAACTGTATTTTATCAGTTTACACACAAACAGTAAATGGACCCCCAGTAAATCCAGATGACGTCACCAAATACTAGCCAAAAGAAATCACAAACATCACTTGAGCCACAACAATTAATTTTATTTAAAGCACAAGTAGTTAGATAAAACACACTGATCAGATAAAATGCAAGTTTAAAACTAAATTTAAAACTTTTGCTCTAAAGGCTTCCTCAGGCGTTAACATTAAAAGCTGAACTGCAGCATAATATATATTAACATACAATCACATGACATGTTAAGTAAACAATTAATCTCATATATAATTATGTTTATTCTTCAGTATAGGTTTTAAAGGAACAGTATCATTTAAACCTATGTCTCTGATGCAAACAGGTAACTTGCAAATGGGTTCATCTCCCAGGCCCATGCTTACACTTATCAAGGGTATCAGAACTCGTCAGAGATTTGAGATGCATGGCTAGGCTTAAAAAGGCCCTTGTGGTTGTTAGCCTAGTAAACACCTATAAACCTATGAACCTATAAACCTGGTAAAATATGGGCTTTAAGCCAAAGTGTCCATCTTGGTTCTGCAAGTTTTGTCTTCAATAAAATATCATCTCCTCTCATGTTTTGAGTGCAAACGTCTAAAAAAACCAAATTTGAATGTATGGGTATTACCTTTATCAGTATGTTTTTATAAAGTGCATTTGTAGGTTTCTTTGTATTTATTTCTTTCTGATATGTGACTACAAATACTATCTTTAAATTTCTGGTTCATTTTCCCTACATAAAATCAGTCACACAGTTTACAACTTGCTAAATGGACTAAGTTCATACTACTACAATTCTCATATGTTCTCAAGTCCACATTTTTCTTATATATTGGATGTTACGTTTTTCTTGTATCACTATACATACAGAACTTACAGTTACCACACTTAAAGGCACCTTTCTTAATTAGTCAGTCATTAAACCATGTTTTGGGTTGTTCTTTGTAACACAGAATATTTGTAAGGTTTTTATCTCATGTGTAAAACTAGGACAGTCAGTAATGAGGCTCCTTAGTTCTGGAATATCCTGTAATATATGCCAATGTTTATTTATTATCTGCTTAACAGCTAATGTATTATTATTATTATATGTCAGTATGCATTTCACATCATTAAGTATTTTCTTTGTTTTTGAATTTCATGGTTGTTTTGAAGAAAAATATGGTCTTGCTAGGGTGTCTCTTTGTTCTTTCAAATTGCTATCGCTTCTTCCTGGTGATAACCTCCATGTACAAATTCTCGTGCTGTTAAATCCATCTCATGCATCATATTGGATTCAACAATATTCAGCTTTGCCACCCTAAGAAATTGATTTTTAACCACAATATTAAAGGTAAAATGTGGATGCATACTATTTCTATGAAGTAATTTTTTTTAATAGGTTTCTTATATAAAGATGTGGGCTAACACTTTGCCAATATAGTAATGTATATGTGAGAACATGAGTATATATTGACATATAAAAACCCATTTAGAGAAAACATCTTATTTTATCATCATTTTGTAGACAGCCTTTTTCTAATAAGGAAGGGTAGTAAGGCCACCCTAGCAAGATCATATTTTTCTTCAAAACAACCATGTAATTCAAAAACAAAGAAAATAAGTAATGGTGTGAGATGCAGAGTGACATATAATAAGAATACATTAGCTGTTAAGCAGATAATATTACAGGATATTCCAGAACTAAGGAACCTCATTACTGACTCTCCCAGTTTTACACATAAGAGACATAAAAAGGGTGGCCTAATGGTTAAGGTGTTTACCTTACAAACACAAGGTGCAGGGTTCGAGTCTCACAAGGGATAATTGGCTAGGCTTAAAATGGCTCGCAAGGGCAATTAGCTTAGTACTAATCTATGAACCTATGAAAACTCTTAAAAATATTGTGTTACAAAGAACAACCCAAAACATGGTTTAATGACAGACTAATTAAGAAAGGTACCTTTAAGTGTGGTAATACAAGAAAAACTTTTTATCATCCAGTATATAAGAAAAAACATGGAAATGGGAGCATATGGGAATTGTAATTGTATGGAATTAGTCCATTTAGCAAGTTGTGTATTGTGTGACTCATTTTATGCAGGAAAAATGAACTGGAAACTTAAAGATCGTCTTTGCAGTCACATATCAGAAATAAATGCAAATAAACCTACAAATGCACTTTATAAGCACATGCTGGACAAAGGTATTACCCGTAAGTTCAAATTTGTTATTTTAGAAGTTTGCATTCAAAACATGAGAGGACATGATATTTTATTGAAGACAGAACTTATAGAACTGAGATGGATCCTTTGGCTTAAAGCCCATATTTTACCAGGTTTAAATGGACATGTTCCTTTAAAACGTATACTGAAAAATAAACATAATTATATATATGAGCTTAATTGTTTAATTAACATGTCATGTGATTTTTAGTTTAATATATATTGCGCTGCAGTTCAGTTTTTAATGTTAATGCCTGAGGAAGCCTCTTGGGTGAAAGTTGTAAACTTAGTTTTAAACTTGTGTTTTATCTGATCACTGCATTTTATCTGACTACTTGTGCTTTAAATAAACTTTATTATTGTGGTTCCAGTGACTTTTGTGATCTCTTTTGTATTTTATCAGTTTCTTAAGTTATTTTCTGTTTTTATGCACTTTGTATAAAAAATAAATAAAAAAACTTCTTTTTGTTGCTGCTTTAAGTAATTAGTTGCACTATATTACATTGTATCTGATAGTTCTAGGGCTGATGTAGCTAGTTTGTTGTGGTCTTCTTACACCTGGGCTCCAAACCAGCTATTCTACATTAAGAATGTTTTCTGCACTCTTGCAGCAGAAGTGTGCTGATCTAACCTATCCATGTTGGAGATTACTGGTAAAATTCTTATTGTGTGCTTTCCTAATTGGCAGTTATCTTAAAACTTGTTCCTCTTTGCTTGATTTTAAGCCTTGCGTTTGTGTGGGCTTTGACATAATTATTCAGAGCTTCTCATCATTTGATGACTTCACTTGAGAGTACTGAGAATCTGCTTTCATCTGGACCAATCCATTACTCAAAAGATGAAAATAAGTATTTTGTTGCACTTCTCTTGTTAATTGTGACTGTATTTTAGCAGTTTATTATTTGCTATATTTTCTTGCAGTTTACATAAAAAAACTGTATTGTCTACTGCTGCTTTAGGTAATTAATTGCATTGCATTACATTGTATCTGATAGTTCTAGGGCTGTTGTAACTAATTTGTTGTGGTCTTCTTACACTTGGGCTCCAAACCAGCCATTCTACATTAAGAAGTTTTTTTTTCTGCACTTTTGTGGCAGAAGTATGCTGATCTGGCCTATTCGAGTTGTCGATTGCTGGTAGAAGGTTTATTGTGTGCTTTCCTGATTGGTACTTAGCTTAAAACTTGTTCCTCTTTGCTCATTGTTAAGCCTTGCATTTGAGTGAAGCTGGTTAGCAGTGCCCTGCATTAATGCAAACATCTTGATACTGAAATTCCCCTAAACTGACTATCACTAACACTATAGCCAGTTTCTTGCTGCTCCTGGAGAAAATAAGTTGCATGCTGGGCAGCATTGCGTTGTGTGGATGCTTTTGACTACACAATGTATAGTCTCCATTCACATTTTCTGTGCCACCAGTGCAGTCCAGTCTAATTTAACCCATTCTCTTCCCTGACTAAACCCACAGTAAAGATCATAGATGGGCAGTTTCCTAACATCTCTATGGCTAGCCTGGTGGACATGGGCATCCTGTGGCAATGTAGCAATTGTCTCATGTATAGTGATAACCACTTAATCTTGAAACAAATAAATACTATATGTGAGAGATGTAGATACACTATGAAAATGGAGGCAGAATTTTTAGATTCAGATATATCAGGTTGTCAGTACACAAATATCACCTCCAACACCAAATAAGGATTTAGCACATAAATCCACATGTGTGGAGGTACTCACTAGTAACTTACCAAAAACTCAGAGGCCTTCCAAACGCTGCTTCCACAAACCTCAAAACACACTCCAAAGTCAACAACAACTACAGCATACAACAACAGTGTCTCAGAAAAGAAGCCCATAAGGTGAAACACCATAAAACCTAACACACTGGTCATAGGTGTTTCCATAGTGAGACACATGGATGTCCCCTTCACCAGGCTGAATAAGGTGAGGGTTACAGTTAGCTGCCATTCAGATGCCAGGATCAAACAAATCACACAAGTACTCAGTTTACTCACCCATGTACCAGTATGACTTTGTCACAGCCCGTGTGGATGTAAATGAGCTGAGATGTACCTACTTGGACGATATGATGAGAGGCATGATTTTTTTAAACAAAAATGTTTTTATTAAATTATCATGTATGACATAGGCAATCTTACATTTACATAAATGAAAATAAACCATAACGACACAATCTCAGTTTCAAACTTTATTCATTACAAACCATACTGACACAAGTATAGCTGCAAATATTATACATCATTCATGATATATCCTGTCATTGTCAGTCAACCATTACATAGCTCATTCAGATCTGGCCTTCTTTTGAAGAGAGACATGATTGAGCTTTCAGACTGTCACAGGTGGGAATGAGCCTAGCCTTAAGCAGCATTCTATCTTCACCAAGGGTGATGCCACAATACAAACAAAAAGTGATTGACTAACAATTGGTTTAACTTTTGGTATCATTCCAAGGGGATCCAATATTTGTCATCCTGGGAAGACATGATCGACATTCCACACTTAGCCAGAGATGGTCTGCACTTGTCTCCTCTAGGCTTTTGGATATTGGCAAAGGCATTAGCTATCTCTATAGTGCCTATTTTAGGCAGTGTTAAAATAACGAACCTCCCAACATAATAAAATCTTCTCTTGATAAGCTCAAGGTAATGCTGCTAAATGCTAGAAGTCTAAACAAGAAATTGTACTCCATGGAAACACTCTTCACCCTGGAAAATACTGATATCTGTGCAGCCCCTGAGACATGGTTCAAAGCCATGGAATGTACCTGGCAGTGTAATGCTACAATGCCTTCCATAAGTGCAAGCCACCATCTGAGCAAGAAAAAAACAAACGAGGAGGTGTATCCATCTTCATAAATGATAGGTACACCTCAGGGTTAGTCAAACAGTATGACTCTCTTGAACCATTAAATGTCCAACTGACCATAGTCCAAATCCCCCAGCACATCATCGCTAGCTATAGGTCCCCCGACATGAACCAAGAATGACATACTGAATACCTAACCCTACTAGAATCACTTACCATACAACCATTACCTTACTTATGGGTGATTTTAACTAGCCTACCATTGACTGGGGATCATACACAGCCACTAATATGCTGGCTCAGAGGTTCTTGAACTTTGTCAGTGCAAATGCTCTGGAAAAGCTGGTCAGCACACCCACTAGGGGGTCTAAGAGTAGTACTTACCAACACAGGGGGAGTTTTGCAACCCCCCAGCATAATGTCCTCATTGGTATGATCGGACCACAAACTGGCCTCCTTTGAAAATGAAGATATCTCATCAAGCTCAAAAATGATAAAGAATTTCTCCAGGACAAATTACTTCTTATTAAGTGACAGCATAAGAAGTTTCAAAACTCCCCAAACCCTGAAAACACAGACTCCTGTGCAGTGATGTACATTATTGTCCTGTATAGCCACTTACGCAGTTGTATAGAACCGTCAGTATTTCAGATTAAACTCAGGTCTTGCCGGGAAAACAAGCTACCCTGGTGGACTGCTAGTATAAATAGGCTTTACAGCAAAAGATAAAAAACTAATGTTCAGGAATAAATGGAAGCAGGCTAAGTAGAAGAAGATATCCCTCACTAGGCTTAACAAACAAATCAGAGACCTAGTCAAGACCTCAAAAGCAAATTATGAAACAAAAATAGCCTCCCTAACTATGGATAATCACAAAGCACTTTTTAACTATGTCTGAAACCTTAAGGCGATTACCCTGCTATGCACAGAGCTGGTAGTAGATGGCAGCACCTATACTCAAATGGAGAAAATAGCCAACCTGCTAGCTGACAGATTTGGATCCGAGTTTACCCCCCTGTTTCCACCGTTTGCTATACCTGCCACCATTCCTCAGAATACTATTTCAAGACAGCAAGTCATCTCTGCATTCTCTAATGCTAAAGACACAACCTCTATGGGCATGGACAACATCCCAGATTGCCTTTTAAATAAGTTAAAACATGACCTAGCAGACCCACTTACATCCCTATTTAACTACAGCCTCCAGACAGGCTAAGATCTGCCAAAATGGAAGACAGCAACAGTCATCCTTCTCCACAACGATGGTCCATCAACCAACCCAGGGAGCTGTAAGCCCATAAGCCTGACTAGTCTCATTTGTAAGTTCATGGTAAATATCATCATGGACCTTATCAACACAGACAAAGGTAATCTCCAGATTCTGTACCCTTGACCTGACAAAGGGATATGACAAAATTCCCCACTCAGGTATTATATAAAAACTCTCTCAGGTAGACATAAATTCATACTTCACTAGGTGGATAGCTAACTGGCTCACAGACAGGACACATACTATCAAAGCAGGTGACTCCTCCTCTAGCAATAGGCCAGTCACCAGTGGCATGCTACAGGGCTCTGTGCAAGGCCCTCCCTATCTGAAATAAATTTCTCAGAAATCAAGGCAAAAGTAGATGGACTTTGGCTGACCGAGTTCACAGATGACTGCAAATTAGGGGCAATCTTTAAATCCCCAGATGACACTAGTGTACTGCAGAAAGTATTAACAATGATAAACAATTGGTGCCAAAACCATGGATTGAAATTAAATGCCAAAAAATACATAATTATGTCCTTTGGAAAAGAAAGTACTCTAGCTAATTATAGTATAGACAGCAGTCCTCTAAGAGTGGACCCAGTGGTATATAATATGGGTACACAGGTTGACAGTAATCTGAACTTTGACTTCCATGTGTCCATCTATATGGCACACTTCATAAGCAAAGGCATGGCTTCCCGAACAAAAGATGTTATAATTCCATTGTACTCTGCCCTCATCAGACCAATAATTGAGTACAATGCACCCTTTTGCATATATCTCACCAGACATCTGCAACAACTGCAGTAACCCCTTAGGTTTCTCTCCGGGAAGATACAAGGTATGAAAGATAAATCCTGTGCAGAAAGACTGAAAGCCCTGTCACTATATTTTGTCTCATACAGACTACTTAAGGGGAATCTGTGTCTGGCTTACAAGCCAATCCCTGACCCAGACCTAATGGAAATGTTGCACATTTATAAAACTAACTGCATGAGAGTTATTCACTCTAGGGACCTTAACCTAGCCTCTAACATGAAAAAATCATGTTGGAGAGAAACATATTTGTGTCAGGGGCTACCTCTTCTCTGAAACAAGCTTCCCATTCATGTAAAGCAAAGCCCTTCCCCTAACTCTCTTTAAGAGCAGCCTGGATCAATGGATGGATTTTTGTAAATTTACTCCTGGGGTGATGCCCTTGTTCTTCATGGACAGAGGCAGTCAGTATTAGATAAAACAGCACAGGGTCATACCTCTGTGAACTTAGTTCACCTAGCTACTAATAAATTGAGACTTGGGATAAACATGGCTAGGCTTGTAAGGAATTTTGGGCTGTTAGCCTAGTAATCATCTATGAACCTATCTACATTAGACAGTCAGCATTAGATGGCTGTATCCAGTGCTTCTGCCTGTGCTGGTGTTAATCATTGCCTTTCACATCACAGATGGATCCAACCACTCTGAACCTACCACCACCTCCATGACATTGACATAGTTGAATGTTTTGTGTGGACAGAGACACCATACTGCGGCTTTTAGACATGCCATCCTCATATAGAATCCCATGGGGTACACGGAATATCATTTCCTATGGACAGTAAAGTATGTACAGCATTGACCACCCTTGCTACAGGCTACTTCCAATGGCCATCATGGGATACAGTGGGTGTGTTACAAGCATCTGCTTGATGTTATGCTGCAACATGTGGAGGAACATATATAGCTGCACTGATGGCAGAGGAGAGAAACAGCATTATTGGGTGACATAGACCATATCCATGAGGTCTTGGAGACAATGGACTGCACTGACATTGCCATCAAGGGCCTACCTGGTCCATATGGACATATATGGACATCAGTTAGATGAGTTTACACTTCATCAGCTGTCAGGTGGTATGCAATGCACTGGGTATTATCTTCAGTGTGCCTGTGCACCACCCAGGTAGTTCCCATGATTCATATAGCTGGCACACATCTGACCTATACCAGTGATTTTGGCTGGGTGATCTCCCACGAGAACATCTTACTGCTGATGCTTGATATGTCCTGGATGCATGGCTCATGACACTGATTTGAAAACCCCAGAGCATGGATGACATCTCATACAACTCTGCACTATCACAGAACCACAGCATCGTTGAGGAGGTTTGAATTTTTGAAGACCCACTTCTGCTGCCTATATTCCTCTTCTGGCACACTGTACTATGCTCCAGAAACCTACAGCAAGGTATGTGCTCTCTGTGCATGGCTGTACCACATGATGTTGTACAGACAGCTAGAGCAGGGATCACCTTTAAAGGGTCAGACAGACCAAAACCAGCAGCAGAGGAGATGCTGGCCTTGGGGATATTAGAGAAACTGGCTGCAAGGAAACTCTCACATGAGGCAGAGGCAAGTTCAATACACTCTGGTTCTGGCAAAGAGACAATGTCTAGTCCACAATTATGGGTGATAATTAAAGGTAGCAAAGATTAAAACTGATGTATGCAGTACTGCACATAGTCTATGGAGTACAGTGTATTTTGGCCATGTTGTACAACAGACACCATTAAACTCATTTAACAGAAGGGCAAGCAGGGCACAGTTGTCATAATTTGCTGAGATGTAGTGGGGCACAGTTACAGGTAACAACAATAGCTATATAGCAGAGGTGGAGAGGGATGACAGATGTGGATGTTATTGCGTTATAAGGCTGGGTGACTGAAGGTTGGATATACTGTGTAGGGAATAAGTGGAGTTTCCTGAAGGAAGCAATTGGCCACTTGTTATGTTTGGATGCAAATGACTAGTGTCAGGGCACATAGCTGCAGCAGATGGCATAGCACTGCACCAGCAAGGATGTGACAATGGTTGTGTGTCTACAGGTGGGAGTGATACAGTCCCTAACAGCCTTGGCCAGGGGTGTGTGCTCCTCTTAAGGAATTGCACTGCTAGCAACATCCACTAGAAAGGAAATTGCAGAGCTGTGAGTCTGTGATTGGCTGGCTGTGAAATATGTAGGACTACCAGACAGAATACATCTTTGAGGGAGGCCTGTCGTGCTACACCAGGGTCTCCACCAGTACGTGGAGTTGAGAAACTGACACTACATGACTATGGGATACCAGCCCTGTGTGGTGTACCCACAGTGGAGATAGAGAAGTGATGGCTATGGGTATGCCAGTGGTCCAAATCTATACAGGAATAAGATCTCGTGGTGGCAGAAAGGTCTGCAAATATGCTGTGTAATGATACACGCCTGTGATCCAGGCATTGCAGGTCCTTGCTTACTTCATCATGCATGCCATTCAGTGTGCTGATCATCTCTGCCATGGCACTGGTGTCATCTGTCAGTGCTTGAATCCTTGACCTGCACATCCACTAATTTAGTTCTATTATGGCACCTATTTTGGGCAATTAGCTGGAGACATGGCACAGGCATACATTTGCATGCACCTCCCTAGTGATGTCATGAAGCTATGTTATGGCATTACTGCACACTGCATGAGCTGCTGATGACATTGCACCTTGTGTTGGGGTGCCTCATATGTCATTTTCTTCTCTACCCAGTGGACAGCCAGGAACAGCTTCCACAAGTGACACGGCTGTGGATGTGAGTGGGAGAGTACCCTCCAAAGTAACCACTGCTAACAGTGGCACTGTGCCATCAGACTGTGCTATGGTGAGGTTGCCTTCATCATTAGGCTGCACAGCAGCTGACCCCATGACGATTGCACCTGAGGAGATAGACAGATAAACACCTGTGCATAAAACTGATATGTGACAACCCCACATCTTAATGCTGCACTAGCATTGCTGGAAACAGATCATGCAAAGAATAAAAATGACCATATCTTGAGGCATCTACCACCATGCCTGCATCCCAGATATGCCAGTAAGGGAGATATGGTGCTGTTTATCATCAGAAATCTCACAGCAGTAGTGCCAACATACAATGTACCACCTTAAGGTTAATACCAACCTACTGCATCCTGACAGTGATGCACAATATTGAAACCAGTTTGATTCCAACATCTAGGCCTCACTTACATATCAGCAGCTCTCACACCTCTCACTGTCTATTGAGAGGGACATTATGCATTAAGGAGTGTGGTCTGTGACGGTGGACCCCATCTATGACCATCCTCTCCCATGCAGTTGCTTAGATCTTCTTGTGAGCATGCAGTATCATGTGAGTGACCCTGCTGCTGACCTGATGTGTCAGTCTGTTGTGGCCACCAATAACATTCACACATCTATAAAGATGTCTTACCACACCTGTTCCCAGAAGAAAGAGCATAGAATGCACTTTCCATAGGAATATAGAACCTGTAGTAGCATGTCTGTATCTGCTGGGGAGAACATTCCCAGTCATTGATCCTGTTTCAGTGCCATAAACATTCTTGTATATGGGGATATGCACTTATGGTCAGTGTCAGGACATAAATAGGTCTACCATCAGATGTAATATTTCATGACCTTTGTAATAGATGTATCGATAAAGAGTGGTATGCCAGCTATATGCCATTTTCACATGCCACCTCCCCATAGTAGTCCAGTAGGTCAGCATGGGGGCAAAAAGTGGTAAAACATGCACTGTTTGATCTGTGTATATAGACCTATGTACAAGCCAGACTACTGTGTAATATGTTTGTTTGTTTGTCTTTTGGCTTTTTCCCAGTAAGGGGTCGCCACAGCGGAACTCCGGTCCGCTAATGATTGGCAGTAGATTTTTTACAAAACGCCGAGGTGCCAGCTCGACACCCATCATTCAACGAAGGCATGCCCATTTATGCACGCATGTCTTTTTGAACGCTACCCAACCGTGGGGAGGACATGCAGACTCCACACAGAAGGCACTCCCAAGCCAAGCCGAGAATCGAACGGGAGAACCTCTTGCTGTGAGGTAATAATGCCACCGCCGTACCACTGCAGCATAGACTACTGTGTAATATATAATATATAATATGTATATAATATATACATATTATATATAATATTTTATATGCCTTTCGGCTTTTCCCGGTTAGGGGTCGCCACAGCGGAACTCCGGTCCGCTAATGATTGGCAGTAGATTTTCACATGCTGGCTTGCCAGTATATATATATATATATATATATATATATATATATATATATATTATTATATAACATATGATAATATATCAGAGTAATATTCAAAAATTGCACCTCACCCTACCTTTGCACACCCTATACCTTATTTTTGGCTTTGTCCAGAATTCTTGATCAAAGAAGTTGAGTGTTAGAACTGAAGTGCGATAACAAGTTTGAGGTATCCTCCTAAAATCTGATTCTCAATTTTTTTTTATTTTTCAAATGCAGTTGAATAAATTTCAGTGTTTGTATATAACATCTTAAATAACTATGTATACTATTTACATCAGCCTGACACTATAACAGAGCTCAATATATACAACTAATTTATTGGTATAACAATCCAATTCCTCCTAAAATCTGGAGAGTTTAGAGGCCCTGGGTAAAGTAGAAGTCTGATTCAAAATTAGGGATATCCCTTAAATGTGGAACAGCTGAGAAGAATGTGTGTTGTCAGCAATAGATCTGTAAGCAAGCCACAAAGTACACAGTGTGATACAGACCAACAACCTAATATGAAGTTTTGTCAAAATATCATGTCATTCAAGTATCTATAACTTCTTGACATAAATGTGTGAGAAATGTGGGCCTGTTGTGATCAAATCGGGCAAATGAAACTGCAAAAGAATACTGCATTGAGCAAACAAAACTGAGTTTATAAATTACATAATAACATTATATTGTTATTTATTTTAAATTGACTTTATACTTGTGGACTAAAGTGCCATATATATACATTATAAGAGATGCATCCATTTCGGTCCATATTGGATCATCAAAGTTTCAAAACTTTGAACATCATAAGGCTGAGACCATATGATCGAAGTTTTGAACTTCAGCACAGAACAAGAAATTTATCATTTTCCTCAGTGTAATGTGATCTTGGAGTTGGTATATTAAATTAGCAGGGGGTGTGAGGGTGCAAAAATGTAAAAAAAATGTTTTTATTTATTTTTTTTATTTTAGTTTCGAAGTTTCAAAACTTCGATCATATGATCTCGGCGGTATGATGTTCGAAGTTTTGAAACTTTGGTGATCTGATAGGGACCCATACATTTAGATTTAATCATACAATTCTTAAATATTGTTTCTATTTTACTCCAAGCATTTGGTTTAAGAGCTATTTTTTTATTAAATGTGTAGCAGTTGTTTTGTTTTAGTAACTTTGAAGGTGTCTCTAAACAAAGATCAACATCTTACATTACATGCAGCTGTTTTTGTTCAAGCATGCATTTTTCTAGTGCTGGTTCTTAGACCTAAAACCTAACAAACTGTGCTCTGAATGAGTTATCTTCTACTTGGAGGCAGCAGTGACTAAACTTCTAAAAGTAAAGTCCAAGGACACTTTTTCATTTAGTGATGGAAATTTGATGCTATATTTTACATTCTTCCCAGCCATCATGGGTAGCCCTTTTTAACAGAATTAGCTATGAAATTGTCCCCATTTTTTTATATACCAAAAAGCCAAGGTATTTGTTACTTTTACAGGAAGCTTTGAATCTGAGGATGTTAAAGGAGACTTGTAAGCTACTCATTTGTTAGGCTTTAACGCCTTACTCTTTCATCTTGTGAAAGCACTTAACCATTAATCTTACCCCCAACTTTTCTAGTTAAGCATTACATCAATCAAAAAAAAAAAAAAAAAAACAATGAATCATTTTATGCGTTATGTCTTGGGCATTTTTTTTTCAAATTATCAAATTACTATCTCTGCAGAAATTAAACTTTATTTCGTTGCTCTGTTGTTTTATATATGTTTTCCTCTCCTGTCTTAGGACATTTGGATAGAGTTATCTGTTTAAACGCCATATGTTGATGTGCATTTCTCACTCTAAGCCCACCTTTGTATTTAATGTTAAGGGCTAAACATAGACTTTACATATTACAATGTTTTTAATTAATCTTTAGAGTTAAATTTAATTAAGAATTTTATAAGAATTAATGCTTATCATTGTCTATGTATTTAATTTTAAGGGCTAAATGTTAAAACTCTTCTGCATCGTCTTAATAATAAATTGTGCTTGTAGCTATCGTTTAACTTGTTTCCCACCTTACTCAAATGACTTGCTTAGTTTTTGTTTTTTATTCTCTATATATTTTCCCAATTTGATACCTAAATTATTATTGCATTACATCTATATATATTTCAACAATTTGTCTAAATCATTTCTATACATTATTTATTTTAACAAGTACAGACCAAGGGTTATACTGAAAACTATTAACGATCCCTCCTAAATATGACAGACAAACCCCACGATCTACAATGGACTAAAACAAATTTCTCTTTAACCCTTTAAGTAAGATGGATGGGAACAACATAAACTCCATACAAAATAAGCACTGCCGCAATAAGAATTTAAAATGGTATGTACTACAAATGTAATGTCCTAAATCTTAAATTGGCACTTGGTCCCATAGGCTTACCTGGTAGCAAATTTATAAATTAACTCAAAAAAATCACTAGTTAGCACCTAACTCATGAGCTGGATATGTTTTATCATCCCCTAGTCCATATTTAGTGTGCATACAAACATAAAATCCAAATTATCTAGCAGTTTTTAATTGAAGTAAAATAAATAAATAAAAATAACATCAGATTGCTTTTTGTTACCTTCAGCAGAAGCCAAAAGCATACCAGTGTCACGAAGCTTGCCCTATCTCCCATAGTGTGCAAGTATTCTGTTTAAGAGTTCCACAGCATTATGCTTTTGTTAGAACTGTAAATGTGTTCTGTTTACTGAGCAGGGGGAATTATTAAGATTGGTCATTTTCTGTTTCACTGAACAATTAGGTCAGTCACTTCAGGATAATAGGTGTGTACTAGGCTAATGGCCCTGGAGCCTTTACAAGCCTAGCCCATAGGATTACCCTAGCAATGTGCCACCTGACCTTAGTTCCCAGTGCCTCTGTCGAGTAGAGCCACTGGAATGATCCCCGGGGTGAATTTTCTATTTCCCATCCACTCATCAAGATTTCTCTTGAAGAAGGCCAGTGAGGTGCTCTGCTTGACATGTATGGGAAGTCAGTTCCAGAGCATGGGCAGTCTCTGGGTTATGAACCTGCCCCTCCAGCATGTTCTTTTGATTGTGGTAATGAGGTTGAGGTCTCAGGAGTGTGTGGTGTGGAGGGATTGGGATTTCTTTAGATGTAGCATTTCTAACAGAGCTGGGTCAGACATGGCTTTGTAAATCAAGCAGAGAACACCTCTGAGCAGGTGATATGAGACAGAGAATTGTTGGAGGCTTTTGAGTCTGTCCATATAGGACAAGTGTTTAAGGCCTAGGATCCTCTTTGTGAGATACTTTTGTGGCCTCTCCAGTTATTGCAGGTGTCTAGTGAGGTACATGCCAAATGGAGCATTGTACTCAATGACTGACCTAATGAGGGAAGAGTAGAGGGAGACAATGATCTCTTTCTTCCTGGATGCAAAACCGTTAGTAATGAGATGTGCCACATAGAAGGACTTTCTGACCACAGTGGCAATGTAGTGGGCAAAAGATAGGTGACTGTCAACCTGTGTTCCCAGATCTCTTATAACACCTTCTGTGTTCAGTGGACTGTCATCAATATGGTAATTCAAGGGAACCAGGTTTTTCCCAAGGGGGTTGACAACACATTTTTTGGCATTGAGCTTAAGGCCATGATTCTGACACCAGTCATTGGTTTCAGTGAGGCCTTTCTGTAGGATGTCAACATCACTTGGGGAGTTAATAATAGCTCCCAACTTGCAATCGTCTGTGAACTTTCTCAGCCAGAGTCCCTTCATGTTGGCCTGGACTTCAGAGAAGTAGATACCAAACAGGACAGGACCCTGGACCGAACCCTGTGGGACTCCACTCGTGACTAGTCTGCAGTCTGACTTGGAGTCAGCTACTTTCACACTGTGAGTTTTATCTGTGAGCCAGTTTGCAACCCACCTAGTGATATAGGGGTTGATGCCTAGCTTAGTGAGTTTTTTTATGATTCCTGAGTGGGGAATGGTATTAAAGGCCTTGGCCAGATCAAGGTAGGCTGTATGAACCACCTTGCCTTTATCCACAGCTCTGGTGACTGACTCAAAGAAGTCAACCAAGTTGAGCAGGCATGATCTACCCTTCTCAAAACCAAACTGTGTAGGATCCAGAGTCTGGAGATTTCCTATATCCTTGTTTATTAGGTCCATGATGATGCGCTCCATAGCTTTGCATATCAGACTCATCAGGCTAATTGGGTGATGGCTCCCAGGGTCTGTAGTCGCTCCTCCTTTGTGGAGAGGGATGACTGTAGCAGTGCACCATTTGGTAGGGACAAAGCCTGAGGTGAGGCTGTGATTGAACAGGGCACACAGATGAGGTGCCAGTTCACTCTGTAGTTCATGTAGAACACAGCCATTAATGCCCACCCCTCCAGGCATGTCTAAAGGTCAGTTCCCTGTGCTTTCTCCTATTAACCTGGTGAACTTGGGCATCTTGAGGCAGTGTAGCCACTGCCTCATGTACACTGACAACCCTCTTCTCTTACCTCCCAACACTCAGACTTGTGAGAGATGCACTTATATATTCAAATTGGAAGCCACGTAGTCTCCAGCCAAGACCGGAATAGCTGGTCAAGAGGAGAAGGTCAACACTTGCACCACACAACATGGAACACATAGCCCTCCAGAACACACACAAGCACTGCCTTCACATAAAAACACAAACCACACACCCACCTTCACTGAGGCTCTGAATAAAAATCTACCCAAACAGCAGACACCACCAAGACAGAAATGCACTTGACCACCACAACACAGCACTAATCACGAGACACATAACTCTCCTAGACAGTGTGCCACTCACCCAAAGCCTCTAAGGCAAAACCGCATGCCCACCACACTAGTCATAGGTGACTCAATAGTGAGGCACACTGATGTCCCACTCCTTAGGTTGAATAGGGAGAAAGTAACAGTCAGCTGCTTGTCAGGTGCCAGGATCCACCACATAACACATGCACTCAGGTCTCTCAATAACAGGTACAAATATGACTCTGTCATTGTACATGTGGGTGTGAATGACCTGAGATGTACCTGCCTGGACTACATGAAAAGACATGGAGGAGCTCTTGGATTATGTAGCCCAGGTGGGTATGACCCTATCCCTGAGCAGCATCCTACCATCACCCAGAATGATACCACAGTACAAGCAGAAAATGATTGATTTCAAAAACAGGCTAATTTTCTGGTGTCATTGTAAGGGAATCCAGTATCTCTCTGCCTGGGATGGCAAGATTGACAGACGTCGATGATTTGCCAGAGATGGCCTGCATCTTTCACCCCTGGGCTTCCGGATACTGGCCAAGGCTCTTGCCACTCCTATAGTGCCTTTTTTTAGGTGGTGTTCCAAAGACCACATTACCACTGTAACAGCTACAAATGCTGTCTGAGGGTCATGCTGCTTAATGCTAGAAGTCTAGATCTCAAAATGCACTTGCTCGAAACACTCCTTAAAATGGAGAGCATCGACATTTATGCTGTAACAGAGACCTGGTTCAATGCAGCACAAAGCACCCCTACACTACCAGACTATAATTCATTCCACACCTTTCGGCCCCAGAACTTGGACTGAAGCTCCAAAGGCAGTGCTGTTTCCATATTCATAAAGGATGCGCACACCTCCAGAGTAGTAGCCCAACATAAAGCATCTGAGATACTTCAGGTGCAGCTAACATTGGGTAAGACAGCGATTCAGGTCGTAGCCTGCTATAGGTCCCCAACCATGTCCCAAGACTCACAATCCATGTTCCTAATCACCCTGGAGAATATTAGGGTCCAACCTAACACTCTCATACTGGGTAACTTCAACTACCCCTCAAATGACTGGGAAAACTACTTATGTACCAATACACTTGGCCAATGTTTCCTGGAATCCACTAATTCCAATGCCCTGGACCAGCTTGTTCTTACCCCCACTAGAGGTAGCAACATCCTTGACCTGGTCATCACTAAAATAGGCGATCATTGCTTTACAGCAATAGTCAACTCCTCCCTGGTTAGATCCGACCACAAACTAATCACCTTGGAAATCCACACCCCCCCCGCAAAGGTAACCACCATGAAAAACTTCTCCAAAGCTAACTATGGGCTCCTAAAAACAGAAGTGGCTAACTTCACGGCACCCATGCAAATGGAGAATAGTTGCATGACTGCTGAATCATACACCAATGCAGTGTACGAACATGTACATCAATGCATGAATCTCGCCATACCCAATAGAACCAAGATGCTCTCCTCCAAAATAATGAAGCCAATCTGGTGGTTCCCTGCCATAAACAAACTCTACAATAGAAGGAGGAAACTGATGCGGAATAAGGTGAAGTCCCAAGACTGGCAAAACTCCCTTATCAGCCTCAACAAAAAGTTGAGATCCCTCATCAAATCCTCTAAAGCTATCTATAAAAACAGAATTGCAGCAGATAGTAAAGACAACCAGAAGGCCTTCTATAGTTATGTAAACAATCTCCACAGCAATACCCAGATTTGCTCTGAACTACTGCACAATTGTACCTCCTATACCAAGCCAACAGATATTGTCAATATACTGGCTGACAGATTCAGTGCCAACTTTACCCCTCCCTCCCAAAGGACCAATCACAATACCAGTAGATTTCCCGGCATCCAGTATTACTGCTGCACAGGTTAAATCAGCACTGTCTAAGGCCAAGAATACAGCTTCTATGGGACCTGACCATAACAAAGAGGTACAGGGAATTATTAACACCTTATACGGGCTTGATAGCAACATAAATGTTTTTTAATGGGGGTGAAGATATTTATAACAGGAAGTGATTCTCTGAGGTGTGAGAGTTTTCAATTGACTGAAAGTCTTTTTCTTAGGTAAAGTTAATTAATACTAAAGGCTAAAGCTATCAGATGGCATTTCAAAAATACATTTTCTAGTGATTTTTGCTACTCCCTTGCTGATAAGGTGTATGCTTGCTGACATCCCTGGTACTTCTGCTGGTTTTATAAATTAATAAAAATTACCTCCAGAATTCATCCACATTCAAATCTTTCCCATAAATAGCTACAAAAAAAGGCAGTGCAATTGTTGTTAAGGATACAGCACCCTTCAGACTGATGCTTCATTTATGTACACCTTTTAGATTTATTATTAGTAAAGAAAGCAGTGCAATTCACATTTCAACTTTCACTTTTTTCTACAAATACCATTCTCTACTTCCATCAAGAGTGTACTGCAAAATGAAATGTACTACAGGGCTCTTGAAAATATTTCATTTCATTTAAACTAGGTAATCTGCTGGTAAAGCATTTTCTCAAGAAGGCAGTGCTAAAGTAGCAGTTATAAATGGACAGGAGAATTCGCAATATGCAACTGCACACCAAAGTAGATTTGAGCTCTATTACTACATGCCAGATAAGGAGCATTATTCATGAGTACTGGTGCTAAGTATAAATGGAGTTTTGCACATGTTCATGAATTACACACAATAAGCACTAATTTGTAGTAAGAGGGGGACAATGGGATAAATGAAGTACGACTCACTGTGTAACCATAGCTTGTATTCATAGCTTGCTGCAGATTACCTTTTGTCTGCTGTAGATGTTGCAGGCATGTGACTAAGCAAAACACCATGAAATCACAACACCTATCAACAACTCTCACCAATCACACCCTGCTCCATAGCCATATCACCATCACCATCTTGATGCCTCCACCATAGAATTATATATACCTTATCCCTGTCACACACAAACACTATCTCTCATATATCTACTACTTCCTACTCCCCACTTCACCCCCTTCTCTCATCTTAAACTCACCCCAACACCTAACAATAGTTTCTGATAACCCATATAACACATA
Source organism: Protopterus annectens (assembly GCF_019279795.1). NCBI lineage: Eukaryota > Metazoa > Chordata > Ceratodontiformes > Protopteridae > Protopterus > Protopterus annectens. Next base: position 116,737,405 of record NC_056740.1, on the reverse strand, counting down.
ATTCCAGACACTCTAACCTACCTCTCTAACCTCATCCTCAGATTCTACAAGCTGACCTGCACCATTTAAAATATAATATGTATTATATCTACACCACTATTCTACTATGGCTAGCTTCTACTGTTCACTATTGTTCACTAATTGTTATCTATTCTACTACTGCTAACTTCTACTACACACCGTTATTCACTATTGTTATCTACACTCCTGCACTACCACTACTAACTTTCACTTTCAACTATCGCCTCAGATTATGGGAAAACTGTTTTGGTACACCAGTTGCAAGACTGCAAAACTTCATCAAATTGTATTTTCACTGCAAATGTGTATGCACCAATATGTTAGCTTTTTCCACTTTAATGTTTGCGTGATATCATGAACATCCAACTATTGTAATTGTAAATAACATGTAGCTTGTACTTTGTAAATAATATGTACTTCATTCAACTGTATTTTTGGAGCTTTTCTCCCTAGGCCTCCGCTGAAAATGGGAAACTGCCTAGTCAGACCTCCCCAGTAAACAAATGTCAAATAAATAAAAATAAATAAGTAAGTACCTTTGCCACTGTGACCCACACCGCAGTCTGTGAATACACACACACACACACACACACACACACACACACACACACACACACACACACACACACACACACACACACACACACACACACACCACATACACACACAAAGAAAGACAGCAGCAGAAAGCCGTGAACCCCATATGCATGTGCTTGCTGCAAAAAACATAGAAAAATAAATATTGATAAGTGACAGGCACACATAACAGAGGTTTCTTGAAGTAAGAAATATATATTTATTCGAATAATATATGTCATGAAAATCAAACAGATGAAGTGCATACAAAAATGTACAGAAAAATACGTTAAAAGGTCTGACCTATAGAAGCCAGGAGTGTTACAACTCAGTGCCACCTAGGTTGGCGATAGCTAGTTCAGGGAAGGCATAACAGGATAGGGTTTGGTGTTGTTGTCATATAAACCTCTTCCACCATAAGATCTGTTTTAGTCGATAAAGATTGACAGCATGGAAGGGTGAATGCTATACAAGAGTACACATCCCATGGGATACAAAAATGCTGTGTCTGGCATAAGATGATGGTACAGTCTCCATGGAAGAGGAGGTTTGTGTAGGTAGAAACCCACATGCCAATATACCATGGGTCAGGATATTATTGGGTCAGGATATTATTATCTCCCTTAAGGTTGTGAAATCCATGCAACACTTGGTGCCTCATGTTTCTATGGAATTCTGAACCTTTTTCTTTTCCTCCCCCTTTTAGGCTGCATTCTACATGAACTGCAAAATGAACCGGCACCCCACCTAAGCACCATGTTCAACCATAGCCTCACCTCAGGCTTTGTGCCCACTGAATGGCGCACAGCAATGGTTATCCCACTCCACAAAGGGGGAGCCACCACGGACCCCTTGGAACTACCGCTCCATTAGCCTAATGAGCCTGGTCTGCAAGGCCATGGAACGTATCATCATGGATCTTATACACAAAGACATTGGTAATCTCCAAACTCTGGACCCCACCCAGTTCGGGTTTGTAATAGGCAGATCAGGTCTCCTAAGCCTGATAGACTTCTTTGAAGGAGCCACCAAAGCCGTAGATGAGGGTAAGGTGGTTCACACAGCCTATCTATATCTCGTCAAGGCTTTTGACACAATCTCCTATGCTGGAATTATAGATAGACTAAACTAGGTATAAATCCCTACGTCACAAGATGGGTTGCCAAATGGCTCACTGACAGAACCCACACTGTGAAAGTAGCAGACTCCAAATCTGACTTCAGACCAGTGGCAAGTGGAGTACCACAGGGTTCAGTACTGGGTCCTCTCCTGTTTGGTATCTACTTCTCTGAAGTACAGGCTAACACAGAAGGTCTTTGGCTAATGAAGTTCGCAGATGACTGCAAACCAGGAGCCATAATCGAAACTCCTAATGATGTGGACATCCTACAAAAGGGCCTCACAGAGACAGATGCCTGGTGTCAAAGCCATGGCCTCAAGCTCAATGCCAAAAAGTGCATTGTCATCCCCCTTGGTAAAAACTCTGTAGCGTTGAGCTACCACATAGGTGTTGGTCTACTTAACACCAAAAGTGTGATAAGAGACCTTGGGACACAGGTGGACAGTAGTCTGTCCTTTGATAATCACATCACCACAGCAGTCAGAAAATCCTTCTACGTGGCACACCTCATCACAAAAGGTTTCTCATCCAGGAAAAAAGAAGCCATTGTTCCCCTCTACTCATCACTCATTAGACCCATTATAGAGTACAATGCCCCTTTTGGTATGTACCTCACAAGACATCTACAACAACTGGAAAGGCCACAGAAATACCTCACAAAGAGGATTACTGGCCTCAAACAGAAGGCCTACGCAGACCGTCTCAAAAAACTCCATCTTTACTCCTTCGCATATCGCCTACTCAGAGGTGATCCCTGCCTAACATACAAAGCTATGTCAAACCCACAGCTGTTCGACATGCTCCACTTAAAGAAATCCCACTCCCTCCGAGCTACACACTCTAGGGACCTAAAACATGTCACTACAATAAACAGAACATGCTGGAGGGATAGATTCCAGTCCCAGAGTCTTCCCATACTCTGGAACAAACTACCTATCTATATCAAACAAAGCTCCTCATTAACACTCTTCAAGAAAAATCTTGATGATTGGATGGGAAATAGGAAATTCACCCTGGGGATCACTTCTGTGGCTCTGCTCGGCAGGAGCATTAGAAAATAATTTTCTTGGGTGGCGAAAGCCAGGATACCTTTTTGGCTAGGTTTATATAGGTTCTAGGGCCAATAGCCTAGTACCTACCTATGAACCTATGAACCTATTATATAGCCACATAAGGTTGAATATGTCAGTGCTGGCTGTTGCTAGATGAATAAGGAAGAGTGTGGAGTACTCACCCTTTGCTGTACCTACGCCCACATGAGAGCGACTGAGTCGCAGCCTCCCTGATCTCCAGAATTTCACTGGGACTATATTACGTGATCGAATGCTAAGGTGATCGAACACTTTAACATCGACCACATAATGCCGAACCACTAAACACAGAACGCCATCAGCCACAAAAAAAATTGAACTTTACAGCCAAACTAAGTGGGGGGCTCTACCCCCACACCACTCGACATGGGGGGATGTGCCCCCCCAACTAAATATACCAACTTTGAGACCACTCCATAGTGGAGAAAACATCAAAATCCACAGTGGAGAAAACATCAAAATCCAGCGAACGGCCACGGGAAATCTTTCCCTGTGTTAAATTGGCTGTTCGCTGTTTTTTGCTTTTCATATTACGTGGTCGATGTTAAGGTGTTCAATCACCTTAGCATTTGATCACGTAATATAGACCCAATTTCATTAGACCTCTTCACTGTGGTGAAGTCTGAAAAACATGAATAAATGACCCAGTGCATATATGAGTGCATAATGTTCTTGTGTATTATAGTGGTCAGTGTGTGTGCTATATGTATGTATGTATATATATATATATAGGTATATATTTTGCAGATAGGTCATACAGTTTTGTCTATGACTTAAACAGAACATGCTGGAGAGACAGATATGTCTTCCAGAGACTGCCCCTCCTATGGAACAGGCTTCCCATACATGTAAAGCTTAGTTTATCTATTAACTAATTTAGCAGCAACCTAGACCAGTGGATGGGGAATAGGAAATTTACACCAGACCCAGCACCCATGTCCCTCATGGACAGAGGTAGCTTGTAAATGCCTGGCCTTCAGTATCCTGTTTGACTACAGGATGTCATTATTCTTTTGGGAAAACTTGGCTAGGCTTAAAAAGGCCCACTGGGTCGTTAGCCTAGTAACAATCTATAAATCTATTAAATTTCTGTAGGAATGCATTCTTTTCCTCACTATCACAACCCTGCTTTAAGGTATAGGCTGAGGTTATGAATACTACCCTATCATTAGGTTGGATTCAAATTGCCATGAGTCTGTCACTAACTCTGATGACATCCCTCACTGTCTTCTGAATCCTGTCCCTCACCACAATTCCCATACTATTTCTAGCCTGTCCTCCTCCTGATTAGTAGACTATGGATTCTAAGCCAAGTAGCCTTGCTGCACTGCCCTTCCATCTTGTACATCACTGGATATGACTTATTCCGATGGTTGCCACATTGCCCATATTCTCTGTGTAATTCTGACAATATATAAAACAGAGTTGGTAATGAATGTGTCCCACCCTAAAGTTATATCATGTGGTATATGTCACAGTTTCATTTTGGCACTATAATCCTGAAGTCATGTTTGGTTACATTAGACTAAGGTGATCGTTATATATTGATTGGTAAGTACACAGTAGCATTGACCCAACTTCACTGAGACTGCTCTTTAGATTATATTATGAAATATTTTGACCAGGTTGAAGATCAGAACCAACATTTTATGGGTTTAAGAAATGGATCCAAGAAATTCACCTGAAGAGTGAGGCTTTGAAATCTGTAACACCCTTAGCTCTGCTGCACAGACTAAATTTAATACTGAAAACAGCATTGACGTCTAGGAACATTGGTTTACTGTCCTAACTTACAGTTTTGGAGTGATTGACTGGCCTCAAATGGTGTTGGATCAGTTGGAAAGGAAAACAAGAAGGATGCTCATCAAATGATTTATAAAAATAAGTGTATACCAAGACTATATATTCCCCATTCCAAATGAGGTATGGGCTTCTTTGAAATTGATTACATGCATAGATCTGCAATCATGGGACTGCATGCATATCTGCTGACCTCACAAGACCCAAATGTTGTAATATTTTTAAATATGAGGAGAATACGTCTAAGATGACTTCCCTGATTACTTTAGCAGAAGCATATATGTATCAAGCGGCAATGGAAATCAAACCTGAACTTGATTAAAAATCAGGCAGCAACAGAATGTGCCAACCCCCCCCAAAAAAAAAAAAAAACGAAAGAAAGAAAATTAGGTGAAGGATCAGATAAGAAGTCAGGAAATGTGGAACATGCATAAATACAGTTGCAAGTATAGAAAACTCTTGGAACAAGCTGATGTTGATCAGGATCGAAGACAGTAATGGTTAAAGAGAGGTGAATTTAAACCAAAAGACAAAAGGTTAATATTGGCAGCCCAAGATAGTGCGCCACATACACATTGGTATACAAAGTCCATTGAACATGTGGGAGAAACAGACAGCTGCACATCTTGTTGCTGGTTGTGATATACTAATGGCAGAAGGATTGTATACTAAAGGCATAATAATGGGGCAAGAATGTTGCATTGGAGATTATGCAAACATTGTAATGTTGAAGTAGTTGAAAAACACTGGAAACATGAGCCACAAAGCATTATAGAAAATGATGAAGTTTATATTACATTTGGATCACCTATTATCAACACTTCAAAATATAGATGTGAGAAAACCAGATATAGTAGTCTATGAAAAGAAGACAAAAGTAAAATTGGTCATTGAAATTGCTACACCACATGACTACAGTGTCTTACGTACAGAGTGACACAAAGTCATAAAAGACCAGGATTTGCAGGCAGAAATGAGGGCAATGTGGAAGAAGGATACCCAGATAGTTCCAATAGTAGTAGGAACAATGCGTCTTATAAAAAATAATTTACAATTATACTTAGATATGTTACTGATACATGTAACTCTGTATGAATTGCAGAAGGAGTGATTGCTGGGCACATTGTGGGTGCTGCAAAGAACACTTCTGGCTAATGTCAAAGATTGAGACAATACTAATTTCATGAACTTGAATCATACTTTGACTTAGGAATGGAGTCCATTCCTGTCATGGTATTAGAAACCCAAAAGATTTGGAGAAATTAAAAAAGAGTGGGTAGAAGCAAAGAGTCCCTCTGATGTCAGATATTTTGCTCTGCTACACATCTGTTTTTTTGTGTGAGAGCTCAATGTGTATTACAGCTTTTAAAGCTGTGAAATTGCTTTGAAAGATTTCCTGTGGTGCTTAGTACAGCTGTCTTCTTTCTGACCTTGGAATATAATTGTGGTTCTTCATGTACTACAAACAGCAGTAAGTCTGATAAAGGTACTTTCAACCACAAACAACGGGGTACAGCTGCAGACATTATGAAAGTCAGCAGATAAAACATTCACAATCTCTTATTATGCTTTTCTAACTCCACTACCAGCTTAGGAACAAGGAAAGAGATTTACAAGCTTACTTTATGTAAATGCCCATTTGCATCACCTGTATATTATGCTGATGGCAATTAAGTTGAAAAATCTCACTATGTGACACAGATGACATAAAATGGGTGGTTTGGATACACTTCATGCATTAAGTTGAAGGATGGCTGTATGACAATGTGTCATTCCTTCTGAGACAAGTTCTGGTTCTGTGTCTGAAACCAATGGTAGTTATGTTAAAAGATGAAACAAAAGATGAATAGTAACTAACATACAGGAAGCATCCATCCTTAAGAAGGATGACTGCATCATCCTGCCTTCTATAGGCTTTGTCTTTTGGTCTGATACTCTAAAAAATCATGTTTATATCTGTAGTGACAGTGGGACAAATACAGGCAACCAGGGGCATACTGCGCATCAAAGACAAGAGACTGAGCTATGGTTCTGTAAAGCCCTAGCTATAAAACATCACACCTATGAATATGTTCTTCATAGTCCAGGACATTATGTACGTGTTGTTATATGGTCCCATCAAATAAAAGGTTATTTTGCAAACTTCTGCCTTTATAATCATTCTATGACTAATATAGAATGCCAGCAATGGGGCAAGTTCAGCCAGTGGAGCCACCATAGCTATTCAGCAACAGCCAGTACAGTGGACTTCTCAAAAGCTAACGGGTTGAATTTCCTTTCAAGATCTACCTGCATGTGGCCTGCATGTCAGACAGTACATAGAAAATACATGCAGACAACTTCAAATGTGGCTGTCATGTTTCAGCCTCCTCAATAAATCCAATCTGTGATGCAGATGATACTATACAAAATGTGTTTTAAGAATGCAACACAGATAAAGCATCATCTATGGGCAGGTATGTCAGAAAATAATACACAGGGCATATAATAGTAGGACGGTAGGCTCAATAGCTTTTGTCTTTGCTAAAACATCCTGAATGTGTAGCTCATTGATAGGAAGCTGTAAGCAACAGAGGCCTTTGTTATATATTCTACACACTGGTGAAAGGCTGTGGTGGTCTGTTCCTCCTCCTGTTTACATGGAAATCCTTCACTACTGACAGCTGGAGAGGGACAGCAGCATACAGGATATGGATGATTGTCTAACTACCTTAAAAACAATTACAATGACTTCTTCCTCCTCTTACTATTACTTCCCTTCTCACTTTTTCTTTCTAAACTTATTGCTATATCTACCTTTTCTGACCTTTTCCTCAACTCTCTTTCTTCCCTATCTCTGTTCCTACCTACCTCTTCTATACTTCCTTCCCTTTTTTATGGACTCCTTTCCTAAATGTTCTTTTTCCCTTTCTTGTACTGTTCTGTTTTAATATCTTCCTTATTTTCCTTATTTTTATATTAGCTTTTTGTGATTTTATATATTTTCTAGCTAAATTTGAATTATATATTATATACTTGTATGTAACATTCTATTTTCTAGTTCATTCTCTAATATACACATTTTCTTGCATATTTTTGGACTGTGAGTATTCTACATGTTTTTTGTGGAGATTTTCTTCCCGAGCTCTGCTGAAAAGGGCACATGCCCAGTCGGACTATCCCAGTCAACAAATATCAAATAAATAAATAAACAGCATCTGTCCCACCCTGAAAGGGAAAACAATTCATGTCAACAGTTATCAAATGTCATTTCAACCAGGGCCATCAAAGATGTTCAGCCACACATGATACTACTAGGGTATTATTACTGATTGTTTTGGGTTTAACAAGTACATGCAGGCATCTCCGTCCAAGTACTAACATTGTGAATTTGTACAGTCTTATTCCATATTAAAGGTTAAGCATGGTCACAGTCTGGTCCATTCTTTCCTGATGCTAATGGGTGTGCTGTTTTGACCTCGAAATGCTATTTTGGTCAGCAAAACTGCAGATGAGTCCTGGAGGTACCTACATTTCAATGTATTTGGCAATAATCCTCAGTTACATAAGATGCAAGATGCTGTTCTGCTTTAAGTCTGCTACCATCATTTTTACCTGATGTCTACCACTAGCTGCAAGCCATCAAAGCCTGCTGGGAAGTAGAATAATTGCATGCCTCCTCTAATACTTCCTATGGTACCCATATGGTTTCTTTCTGCAAATACCTCCATGGAGTCCCTATTGTGCATGACACAGTCTATAGTTATTATTTGTAGTCACCTTTGAGTGGGTCACAAGAAAGATCTGATGAGGCACGTAACCATGGAGCTTTATGCTATACAAGGAAGGTGGCAAGATATATGTCATTTTGATACATTATGTTTTATGAGGAGTGTAATTGACATCAAAGAAAACCTCTATTCAGAACATCCGTAATGCCCAGTCCATTAGACATGCTATTATACAACTATAAAAGCCAAGCCATATTTACATATATTTCCTATTAAACATTACAATCAAAGTATAAACTGATCCAGTTTGTGCCATACAGGCAAATATACACCGTCTAACTGTAGGTATTGCTGTTTCATGTTGAACTGTTTTCACTACAGACCAATGCCAAGATTCATAATCATGGCCATCTTCATGACATAAATGCATGCAAATGCATGACTTCAGAATAACTGCAGAGTACTTATTCAATGTGCAATACTGTAGTGACAGCAAGATAGGCTAAGATACAGCATATGTGTGTTTACCAAGCCAGGTATTGTGCATTGCCTAGGCAGTACGTCAACACAGTGAAGTTTAGGTAATTAGGTGCGATGTGTTTGACCACAAACTGCACCTTGTCCTGTACAATGTGTAGGCAGTAGTGATATACACCACAGTCTGGGCAATGACATTATGAATGAATATGTATCAGTTCCACACAATGGTTTGCAATGGTCTGGCATGCTCAATTTACAAGCAGTTGGACTGGCTTGTATAGATAATACTAATATGTTACCCATGCATCAAGTCATACAGTATGTGGGGTTTATTAACTAACTGTGCATAGTTATGTTCTAAATGTAAACTAACATATATCATGGCTGTTTAAAAGATGCTGTACTATGGACTTGTAATAGAAAAATGTGCTGCTTTTCAGATTAAGCAAATAAGAGAATTTTTAACAGAGTACTGACTTTTTATTCATACAGCAGCTGTACTTGTGTGTTACTCATAGCGGTGTTAACTGAAGTGTCACATTCCTGGAACACCGTTTAGTTATCCTTACTTGTTGTACTGCAACACTAATCTATATGTTACTTTTGCCTTTAGAATAATTATTATTTCAGAATAACATCTCGTGAGAATTACACTTAATGCAGCAGAAGGATGTCTTATCTCTGAATCTATGAGCCTTTAAAGGTACTCTGGCTGGTACCTTCAGAGATCTGACCACTTACGTGCACTCTTACACCTGCACTGATAATCATTTCTTTGGATGCACATCTCCACTGATAGTGTGTAGCAATTCCATCCCATGTATCATCCCATACCTAGCCGTCAGGAAGTAGTTGCTGCCTAAAACATCTAGATAGTGTAAGTGATAAACAGCCATGGCTCATTCTGTGACCCCCCAGACTGGTCTCATTTGTCCCCTTGGTCTTTGTTAAACTTCTGTCATTTTGACAGTTTGTATAGAGGAAATAGAAGAACATCCAAACCTGTCAACATGTACAGTGATTGTGCAAAAATACACAGTTTCCTCTACTTCCCCACCCATCAGTTATAGTCACTTTTTTGATTGTATATCACTCAGACATGTGATTGCAATAAAAAATAATGGCCACAGTAATGCATTTCATACATTAACTACAGTGAAGTATTTCCCCTTGCTTCTAACAAATACTTCACATTAATCCTGCAAAGCCATAATAAATTATCAAAATATCCATACCAGCCAATTAAAGTTACTTTACCTGTGAACATTTCAGATGTGCAACTGGAATTAAAAACATAAGGACCACACAGCTTCATGTCATACAAACACACTGTCGCTGGCCAGCTCCTACAGCAAAGTGATCTGACATTAGACCTGGAAATCCATCCAGTGCTCATATCTTATTGCCTGCCAGGATTAAAAGAAAAAAAAAAACATCACATCCTACCGCTACCACTGCTGCTTCTTTGCACCATGATTACCCCTTTACCATTTAATATTTGCAAACTTTCTGTTCCTTGCCATCCACAAACCAGATAGTTCTTGGGATGGCAAGAAGCTGAAAGCTTTCAGATTGACTGGTCTGGTACCTCCCCTACAAAGCACTACAGCTGCAACTGCTTTGAATAAGGGTACTTATCAACTTAAAGTAAAAGAAAGCTGCTGCTGTGTTAATTTAAAACAGCTGTGCTCCAGGTCAAAACATCTGCATCGGTGGTCAGAAGGATAGCTAAGGTAGGGAAAAAGTTGTAGCCAGCATAGTCCTAAGGTGTTAGGAGGCATGATCAGCAAATCAATTTTTTTTACATTTTTTTTTTAATTTTCACTCCTCACAACATGCCCCCTATAGGACAGTAGAGCATGAGGGTGTTAGGACCTGGAACTCAATTTTAGAGAAGGGAGAAATACCAGACTGGAGAAGGGACCTGTGTTTGTTCTCACTTAAAGTGTTGGGGTGTAAGTCATTAAAGTGAGAACCTGGCAACATTCCAAGCCCCATAAACCCTGAGAACATTTCTGCCTATGCAGAACTGTTCATAGAAACCCTGTATAAGCATGTTAATAGCTGCATAGAGGCAGTTGCACCCACCAGGAAGAAGTACAGAACTAACTCAAAAAACAAGCCACCCTCCTGGAATCACAAAATCAATTGACTGTATAACAGGAGTAAGGAACTCATGGCAAAAATTAGGAGGTACATCACCCAGCAGAATAAAAGTACTCATCAAACTAAACAAACAACTCAGATGACAAATAAAGTCTACCAAAGCCAAATTTGAGGTAAATTTGGCCTCCCAGGCCAATGACAACTACAAAGCATTTTTTAGCTATGTCCACAACCTCAAAGGCAATACACAGTTGTGTGCAGAGCTCATTGTAAATGGAGCCACCTATACTGAGCCAGAAGATATAGCAAACATCCTGGCTGATAAATTCAGCTCCAACTTACTCCTCTCTCCCACTCAACTTTCCCACAGGAAATATCATCAAATATAACTCTCCCTACTATCACTAGGGAACAGGTCTTTAATGCTCTCTCTAAGACCAGGAACACTGCATCAAAGGGCCCAGACCATATCCCATGATGCCTTCTAAATAGCATGAAACATGACCTATCGGGGCCTATGGAATTATTATTTAACTGTAGCCTACAAACAGGCTTCATGCCTGATGAAAGGAAAAAGGCAACAGTCACCCCTATGCACAAATGTGGGCCATCTACAGTCTCTGGAAACTACAGACCCATAAGTCTCATTAGCATTATATGTAAAGCAATGGAAAGAATTATCATGGAGATGATCAATAGAGATATAGTAAACATCCAGTCACTTGACCCAACCCAATTTGGTTTCGTCAGGGGCAGATCATGCCTACTCAGACTGGTGGACTTCTTTCAGAAGGTCACCAAAGCAATGGATGAGGGCAAAATCATTCACACTGCCTACCTCGACCTGGCCAAGGCATTTGACATGCTAGTCCACTCAGGTATTGTCGACAAATTCAGGAGGTTAGGTACAAACCCATATGGCACCTGGTGGATAGCCAACTGGCTCACAGACAGGACCCAGGAAGTTAGAACTGGGGAGTCCACCTCTACAAAGAGGCCAGTCACAAGTGGAGTCCTTGGACTGTTCCTTTTTGGCATTTACTTCTCAGAAGTCAAGACCAATGTTAGTGGTCTCTGGCTGACTAAATTTGCAGATGATTGCAAATTAGGAGCTGTCATTGAATCTCACAATGACACAGACATTCTCCAGGAGGGGCTGACACAGACAAACAACTGGTATCAGAGCCATGGACTAAAACGAAATTCCAAGAAATGCATAATAGTATACTTTGGGAAGTCATCCATCCCTGGTAACTGTCATATTGACAACACAATAAATGACACACAAAACAGCACCAAAACCACAAATGCAGGAAAACTGGCTTCAATGAAGGCTGTCCCTTCCAAAATTCCTCTCTTCAGAGGAATAACTTGTGAAAGACACTTCACCTCACACGTTGCTCCTGGGCAGTTGTCCAAGTTGTCCCTATAATAATCTAACACTGATTGCAGCTACTGTGTGTTTTTTTATGAAACATACTTGAAATACATTATGTGGCCATTGTTATTTTTTTCTTACTAGTTTAGCAGAATCAGACATCTGAAATGTACATAATAAATGTGTGGGTATTGAAGGTGACTGTGATAAAAATTACTAACCCTCCTGTCACAATTAAGCTCAGCAGTCACTATTCTGGCTTTGCAGGACTAGTGCACATTTATGTAAAGCAAGCTGGAATACTTTACTGTGGTCATTATTTTTGCCACACTCAGACATTTAAGGTGCACTATGTCAACATTGTGGCATAATTGATGGATACAGACTTTGTTCAATTATAATGTCAGCAGTTTCAGTGATCATTTTTGGTTAAAATGCTCTTAAATGGGCATTTTTACTATTTACTAAATTTTGTTCCATGTCTTGCTGGAAAAATGTTCAAGAGTCCTCAAATTTAAAATAAACTCTCAACCGTATTTTGTTTTATTAAAAAATAAAGATGATTTGGAACATTCCGGAAGGTAAAAACAAAATAACATGTATTATTGGTTGGTTCTCTCCTAAAGTGTGTGTGTGTGTGTGTGTGTGTGTGTGTGTGTGTGTGTGTGTGTGTGTGTGTGTGTGTGTGTGTGTGTAGGACCCATGATTTGATGATATGAAAACTGTCCAGGGCCCAAGGTACATAATCTTCAGATGATAGCTCCCATTTAGAGTATGTCACCACTAAGCCAGAGAACTTTAATTCATGCCATAGCAAACTGGTTATTGCAAGGAACAGACCAGCAGTTCTAGAAATGTTATTATGCTCATTTTGGATTATGATAAACAAGAGGCACTTCACCAGAAGTATATGTATAAACTTGGAACAAGACAGATGAAAACAGGTGGCATATTAACCTTTCTGATATGAGTGTATACGTCATAGACCAGTTGAATCTAGCAGCTTAATATGTCTTTTAAAGTCATTAAGTTTAGTTAATCTGAATAGTGTACATAGTGCATAAATACTGTCCCTTCTTGGTATTTCCAGTCTGTATAGGAAGACATCTATGTCTATCTAAGCACAATGCTGGCATTTATGTGTTACACATTAGGATTTTTAGAAGTAACAAAAGAGAGTAAAAGGTAGTCGAAGGCAGTCAACATGTGCACACATCTCCCCCACAAAGACACATTGGGGACATTGGACATTTTAGAGCAGCTTTCCAACCTAAGCTTAATGCTTTTGAAGGTGATTGGAAACTGGACCACTGATATAAATATGTAGAGAATAGAGAGATGGTGGAGCCAAGATCCCAAAAATATAAGTATAAATGTAGATAAAGAGACTTGTAGGCTGGAAATTAAAATACTTGAAATTTATTAAAAAACACAGATTTAGGTAAGCGCTTTCGAGGCAGTCCTCTTCTTCAGACCTTAATACAGAAATAAATTAGCACACAAGGTTTAAATAAAACCAATAACCAATAAAAATTATTTAAAAATCAGTGGCGCAACCCTCTTTTTTTCAAGAGAGGTTTTAAAGATACAGTACTGTTAAGACCAGGTGATAAATATGCCTTAAAATCCATTATCCACCTTAATTCAGCATATTCAGTTTCATTGTTAATATTACCTTCTCTAAGGCTCACATTCACTTTTTGCAAGACCAAGAATTTAAAATTGTGCTGATCACCACAGTCTAAGACATGCTTAGCTAGTGCATTAGTAAGTTTGCTGTTCCTGATAACATTAAGATGTTCCATCACCCTTTCCTTCATAGTTCTATTGGTTTTACCAATATAGAATGCACTACAAAGATTGCACTTAGCAAAATGCACAATGTTCTTAGTAGAACAATCTGCATAAAATAAAAGCTCTACAGGTTTCTGATGCACAGAGTGTAAAATTATGCAGGTGGACCAAATGTTATTGCATATTCTGCAGTTTCTACATGGGAAAGTCCCTCTACGTTGTGATACAAACCTGTCACATGTTTTATTTTGTTTATAGCAGAGTTTCTTTTTCAAATTCTTGCTATTTTTAAAACTGGGTGTAGAACCAACAACCCAGCTGATCTTGGGGTCAGTGAGAAGAATGGACTAGTTCTTCTTAATGATGTCACATGTCTTGTAGACATCATTAGAAAAAGTAAGACATAGCCTATTGACAGGTAATGAGGAGACTTGCTTATCTGGGGGTACATTCATTAAGTGCTCATCTGAGTAGTAAGGTTTGGTTTTGTGACTTTCATGTAAGTCTACTTCAACCATCACTCTGTCAATATCGACCCTCTTGTATCTTCTCTCAGCAAACTCTGTGGTGAGACGACTCATAGCATCTGTTAATTCTTCCCTGTCTGTATGCAGTCTCTTGCAACGTAAGACTTGGTTCTTGACTATATTCTTAGTAATGTGCTTAGGATGCATGCTGGAGCCGTGCAGAATGTTGTTCTTCCTACAATCCTTCCTATGTATCCTTGTTGAGATGTTGCCAAACATATTTTTTTTAACATTTACATCTAGAAATTTGATTTCCTCTTTGGAGTAACTAAGCGAGAAGGAAAGGTATCCAGTGGTGTTATCAAAAAACCTAACAAATGTGTCCAGTTGTGTCTCATCACCATGCCAAGCAAAAAATATATCATCCACAAAATGTTTGTAAAACGTAATGTGCTGCTTGTACATGTCAGAGGTATACACCATTTCTTTCTCCCATTGAGCCAAAACAATACTGGCATATGTATTGGCACATGCCGTGCCCATAGCAACTCCCACTTTTTGAAGAAAGAACTCTCTTTGAAACAAAAAACATTATTCTCTAGAATCAAGTGCAGAAGAGCACATATATTGATTTTGGTATTGCTGAAATTGCTCTCCTTGATAAGAAACTGCCTGACATTCTCAATCCCTTCATCACTGGGGATAACCGTGAACAAAGAGTTCACTTCCAAAGTTACAAAAATCACATCACTTAAATTTACAGCTTTTTGAGTCTCAGTCCAGTCATAAAGGTGTTCTAAAAACTGTTTGCTGACCTGAGATGTACCTACTGGACTATATGAAGAGAGACATAATTGAGCTCTCTTGAGTATGTGTCCCAGGCAAGTATGTCCCTAGCCCTGAGCAGTATATCACCCTCACCTAGAATGATGTCACAGTATAAACAGAAAATGATCAATTTAAATAATTGGCTTAGTTTTTGGTGTCATTCAAAGGGGATCCAGTTTCTATCAGCCTGGGATGACATGGTCGACAAACCTCACTGCTTTGCCAGAGACAGTTTGCACCTAGCACCACTAAGCTTTCAGCTGCTGGCAAAGGCTCTTGCCACCCCCCCATAGTGCCCTTTTTAGGCAGGATCTCAAAAACAAAATTGCTGACATGAAAATTGCCAATCATAACAAAATAAGTTTTATGCTGCTAAATGTTAGGAGCTTAAACCAAAAACTACACACCCTGGAAGCACTCCTATCACTGGAGGATGTAGATATTTGTGCAGTCACAGAATCCTGGTTCAAGGCCTGAGAGACTACCCCGGCCTTGCAAGGCTACAATGCCTTCCACACCTTCATCCCCCAAAATGAACAAGTGAGAACCAAAGAAAGTAGTGTTTCTATCTGTATTAGAGATAAATTCACCTCCCGACTAGTTAGGCAGGACAACTCCATGGAGTTACTCTAAGTTCAGATTACTGTGGGTAAGACCCCCATTTAAATTACTGCTAGTTATAGATCCCCCTACGTGGATCATGATGCATAGGAGGCCTACTTGACCAAACTGGAATCAATTCAAATATTGCCAAACACTCTGATTATGGGGGATTTCAATTATCTCACCATCAACTGGGAAACCTACTTTAGCCCTAACTCACTAGCCCAAAAAATCCTTGAGTTTGTTAACTCAAATGCTCTGGAACAAATTGTTCAAACCCAACAAGAGGAACAAACATACTAGATCTGGTCCTTGCTAACATGACAAATAAATGCACCACAGCAACTGTTGGACCCTCATTAATTAAATCTGACCACAAATCAGTCACCTTCGAACTAGCACTAACTCACAAAGGGTGAAGTCAAAGTAAAAAACTTCACCAAGGTAAACTATACCCTCTTAGGGGCAGGTATAAATGCATTCCAAGCCTCACCACCAATTGGAAGTGTGGTGACTACACCAAGGTTTACACTCAAGCTCTGTACAATCACTTATATAAATGTATAGACTTGGCTGTTCCAGAGGTAATCAAAGCCATAGCCCCAAGTAAAAACAAGCCATCCTGCTGGACATTCAGTATCAATCAACTCTATAACAAATGCAAAAGTTGTTGTCTAAGAAAACTAAGGTGAGGCCCCAACAATCAATGGAAAAGCAACCTCCTCAACTTCAACAGGCAAATAAGGTGACATGTCAAATTCTTTAAGGGTAACTTTGAGAAAAACTTAGCAATCACAGCCAAGGATAACCATAAAGGCCTTTTACATATGCAGCATAAAAGTTAGGATCCAAGCATGTCGCGAACTAGTGGTTAATGGTATCACACATTGATCCTGCAGAAATAGCAAACCTACTGGCAGACGGATTTGGTGAAAGTTTCACTCCCTTATCCCCTCCAAACTTATCACAAACCTTGCCCCCCAACTTCCCCCCACCCTAGATATCCGAGAAGCAGGTCATTAAAGCCTTGTCTAACAAAAAACACAGCCTCTATGGGACCAGACAGCAGCCCAGGCTGTCTTCTAAACAAACTAAAACATGAACTAGCATCACCATTAAGTACCCTATTCAATCACTGCCTATCCACAGGCTATGTTCCTGTGAAATGGAGAACAACAACAGTTATTCTCCTCCACAAAGGTGGCTTAGCAATAGACCCAGGGAATTATGGACCCATAAGTCTGACCAGCCTCATCTATAAGGCCATGGAATGTATCATCATGGACCTCATAAATAAAGACATAGGTGACATCCAAACCCTTGATTCGACCCAATTCGGCTTTGTCAAGGGCATATCCTGCCTGTTAAAATAGGTGGACTTTTTTGAAAATGTGACCAGGGCCATTGATGAGGACAAATCTGTGCACACAGCATACCTTGACTTGGCCAAGACCTTTGACACAATCCCACACTCAGGCATTATCGATAAACTTAGCAAACTGAATGTAAACTCCTTAGTTGTAAGATAGGTTGCCAACTGATTCACAAACTAGTCACACACTACCAAAGTGGGTGACTCCACATCAACCAGCAGACCTGTCACCAGTGGGCTGCCACAAGGGTCAGTGCTGGGTCCCTTAATGTTTGGTATATACTTCTGAATGGTTCAGGCAAAAACTATGGGGCTGTGGCTGACCAAGTTTGCAGCTGACTGCAAAGTGGGTGCAATTATCGAATCCCCAAATGATATGAGTATACTTCAGGAGGGTCTTACGTAGACCAGCAACTGGTGTCTTAGTCACAGTCTCAAACTAAATGCAAAGAAATGCATCATCATTCCCTTCAGTAAAAACAATGTCCTTTCACACTATCAAATTAACAACAATACCCTGTGTGCCTACAAAATTGTAAGGGATCTGGGATCACGGGATCACAAGTACACTGCGACCTTAACTTTGACCACAATGTGTCTACTGTAGTAAGGAAGGCTTTTTATGTAGCACACCTGATTAGCAAAGACATCGCCTCTAGAGCAAAAGAGGTTATAACCCATTTATACTCTTCAGTAATCAAGCCCACAATTGAGTATAATGCCCCTTCTGGCAAGTACCATACAAAGCACCTGCAGCAATTGGAGAAACTTCAGAGGTTTCCAACAAAGAAGATCAAGGGACTCCAGTACATGCTTTATAAAGACTGACTAAAGTCCCTGTCACAATACTCAGTCTCATATAGACTTCTTAGGGGAGACTTATGCTTGGCTTACAGAGCAATCTCTGACCCAAACCTATAGTCAAATGGGACTAGAGCTACCCATTCCAGAGAGCTAAATATGGCCTGTGACTTGAATAGGATGGGCTGGATGGACAGATTTGTATCCCAGTGACTGCTGCATCTTTGGAATAGGCTGCCAATTCATGTGTAGCAGAGCACCTCTATGACACTGTTGAAAAGGAACCTGGACAAGTGGATGGGGCACCATAACTTCATACCAGGGATAGTGACTACAACCCTTCTGGACATGGACAGTCATTACTAAATACAATTTGGGTATTGGCTAGAGTATCTATGGTATCACATTGGGATGAAATGGTTGGGCTTGAAATGACCTCTGGGTCAATAGCCTAGTAACCTCCTACGATCCTATGAAAAGCTTCTGTGTTCCAAAACTGTAGTTACAGTCTTCTATACAGAATAGAAAAAAATAACTGAGACATTGGTAAATTATAATAAGGCTTTAGTGAACTGTGCTACAGCTCTTCAAGAGGGAAGTATAACTTCTGACAAACACCTACTCATTTTCCAACAACAGGTATCCACTACTGACCAGCAGCTACTCAGCCTCCAACAACATATATCCACCATAGTAACCCAGCCATCTACCTCACTGTGACTCCCCAAAAAATGTCAGCCATCTACCTCACTGAAAGTCTGAAAAAACAAACAAACTGGAAGATAATGTAGATGCATATTTGGTTGCGTCTGAAAGATATGTGGTTAGGTAAAACTGGCCCTAAGCTGAGTGGGCCAAGATGTTATCACATCTGACCAGTGACTCACTAAAGGCATAGCTGGACCATGAGGATACTAATGCACATAGTTATCTGAAATTGAAAAAGGAAATTCTTGCTAGGGGTTCACTTGAGGCATAATGACTTCAATTTCACAACTGGACATTCAGCATGGACAGACAAGTAAGGTCACACATACGTTCTTTAAAATTGTGATTTGACCTTCATGTAAATAATATAACTACAATTCTAAAAATGTTGGTTGTATATACAATTTATATAGAATTAAAAGAGCTCTCCGTATCATCTAGCATCTTAAGAAAATTGGTATTTCTGAATGAAACTCAATTGAACAACTTGTAGTTTTAGTAGAATGTTTGTGTTAACAGAAATTGCAAACCCAAAATCACACTTGTATGAACCAAGGACTAATAAGTATTCACTGAAGTATATTTTTGCCTGCAAACATGAAAAATTTGCCATCTGATATAACTTGTTTTAATTTTTTTTAGAAAAGGGGCACACACCAAAATACTACACAGTTGCTAACCGCACCACTGTACCTTTAAAAATATTTATGGTAATCAATAAAATTGTACCCAAATTCATGCTTGTGGAATGTGATAAAAATGAACTTTGAACTACTTGAACTGCACAGTCTGATTTTGTACTGTGTTGGTAGTAAACATGTTAGATGTACTATTGTAGAACCGAGAGTGCTGCAAAGGTTGCAGAACTCTGAAAACATGATTACACTGGTTAGATCACAATATGTTTGTAAGCATAAAGCAACTAATAAACATAAAATAAAATGAAATCCATATATGGAGACAAAGTGGATATCCTGCAACACAGGCAGGAATGCATACTCTTTCAGGCTGATTGCTGTACACAGTAGCTCTAGTGTATAACTTAATAAATAATGCAATAAGTGGTTAAAGCTTCCTCAATTCAAATAGTTATGAAGGTATGTGAAGAAAAAGTGCAAATGGATATATTGTCAGAAATGCATAGTAACAGTAAAGAAAAGGCTACAGGAGAAAAAGACACAAAATGCCATAGAAACTGGTTCTGGGTGGAAGGGTTAGATAAATATAGTACAGAATGTTGTCAAAATACTACAGTTTTAAAGTAATAAAAGCTTTTGTAAGGAAGACTGGCAAGAAAGGACCCATATATAAAAATTCAGTAAAGGAAGTAAGTACAGAAATTGAAGAAAAGATAGATGAATTTTATATTAAAGGAAAAAGTAATGGAGAACTTGAACAGACTCTGGAGCTTCCTTCTCTGCTACACCAAAGCAGAGAACTAGTTAGAAACAGAAGCAGAACAGTAAAGAAAATAAGGTACTTGCTATAATAGAGAAATGTAAACTACCACTAGCAGAAAAAATTATTTTCACAAGTTACTTTTCATAGAGGTTGGAGTAGATAAACTTTATTGGGGAAGAGGCCGCAGTCTCCACTTCATATCAGAATATTAATAAAAAATAATGCCAACAAAGCTGACCTCCAGGTAAACCATGTCAACTTCAAGAAGACCCAGTAGGAAGATAATATATTAAGTAGAACTTGAGATATAGTATGAATTGCAGAGGGAGAAACAAAGGAACAGAAGAGAACAGATTCACTCCATATGCATTATGTTTCTGCTACTAAACGTACCCAATTGCTAATCCACCTTCAACAAATTGGACCTAACAGAATGGGAGTCAGGTATTCCCAGGGTAGGCATGTGGCCTATGGCCCATTTATCCTTGTCTGAGATTCTCGTTCAGTCTGCCATTCTTTGTGAGATTCAGGTGACAGGAAGCAGACCGACTTGCTTGTCCAGGTGGGGTGGACTACTCTCTGTCTCCCCTTTGAAGCAATCCCCTCCCACCTTAGCCATACAGAACATACAGACAGACAGCCTTACAGAACTATCTTCAAGTTATAGAGCTGAGTATATTTTCTGTGTTATTCTGTATTATAGAGCTAAATTGTCTGCTTGATATCTGTGTCTTACTGCTCTGCAAATCTATAGAAAACAGTATATATATATTTTTTATAATTTGCACATTCCTTACATCTGTGTTGAAACTGCTCCCCCACCCCCTCATTTCCTGCCTTGTCTTTCAGCTGATATAATTTAGCTAGTGCTGTGTCTCCTTTTAATTAACAACATGTATTCAAACTGGAACCTTAGTTTGAGAGACAGCCTTACAGAACTATCTTCAAGTTATAGAGCTGAGTATATTTTCTGTGTTATTCTGTATTATAGAGCTAAATTGTCTGCTTGATATCTGTGTCTTACTGCTCTGCAAATCTATAGAAAACAGTATATATATTTTTATAATTTGCACATTCCTTACATCTGTGTTGAAACTGCTCACCCACCCCCTCATTTCCTGCCTTGTCTTTCAGCTGATATAATTTAGCTAGTGCTGTGTCTCCTTTTAATTAACAACCTGTATTCAAACTGGAACCTTAGTTTGAGAGACAGCCTTACAGAACTATCTTCAAGTTATAGAGCTGAGTATATTTTCTGTGTTATTCTGTATTATAGAGCTAAATTGTCTGCTTGATATCTGTGTCTTACTGCTCTGCAAATCTATAGAAAACAGTATATATATTTTTTTATAATTTGCACATTCCTTACATCTGTGTTGAAACTGCTCCCCACCCCTCCTCCCTATTCTTGGTTGTAGTTTAAATTTGGTGGCTTTTGCAGTGCCCGCCCCACTGTAGATTTGATCTAAGACACTCCCCCAGGACATCTCTTTACCGCATTCTACCTAATAAATCCTTTCTGCACTTGCTTTTACATTTTTTCAAACTGTGTGTGGACTAATATTGCTACATATTCAAGTGTGCCAGCTTGCACTGCATGAGAATTGTATTTACTACTGCTTTTGCTACTTTTCTAAAAAAAAAAAAAAAAAATCTTCTGCTTTTACTGTACTTGTGTTTCTTCCTACTTTATTTTGCATTTGCGTCATCTTAAACGTTCTCAATTGTATTTATTACTGCTTGGTGTAACTCATTCTAAGCCTTTTAGTTTAAACACTTGGGCTTCAGACCAGTTGTTTTACATTGAGAGGGTTTGTGGTCTGCACTGTAGCGGCAGAACAGGTAGCTTACATCCCTCTACGTTGGGAACTGCTGATTGAGGGCTCAGTGTCTGTTATTCTAAAAGTATATTAATTCTGGTTTAAGCACTTGGGCTTTCAGGCCAGTTATTTTACATTAAGAGGGTTTCGTGGTCTGCACTCTTGTGGGAGGAGAGGCTGGACTCTGCCCTTCTGAGCTGGGAATTTCTGGTTGAAGGCTTATAGTGCATGCATATCTGAATTTCTTCTTACTGAAATTGGTACACCCTGTTTGCTGTAGCATAGACTAGATCCAGGCCTGCTGAATCTAGCTTTGTTTGTATAACTTGAGCACTAATCCAGGCATTATTTAAAGTATTCAGTTGTATTTATTACTGCTTGGTAGTAACTTGGTTAAAGTGTAGCTATCATTCTAAGTCTTTTGGATTAAGCACTTGGGCTTCAGACCAGTTGTTCTACATTAGGAAGGTTTGTGGCATGCACTGTGGTGGCAGGACAGGTAGCTTTCATCCTTCTAAGTTGGGAACTGCTGATTGAGAGCTCAGTGTCTGTTATTCTTAAAGTGTATTAGCTCTGGTTTAAGCACTTGGGCTTCAGGCCAGTTATTTTACATTAAGAAGGTTCGTGGTCTGCACTCTTGTGGGAGGAGAGGCTGGACTCTGCCCTTCTGAGCTGGGAATTTCTGGTTAGAGGTTTATAGTGCCTGAATATTTGAACTGTATCTTACTGAAATTGGTAGACCTTGTTTGCTGTAGCATAGACTAGATCCAGGCCTGCTGAATCTAGCTTTGTTTTGTATGCTTGTTATTTCCCTGGAACGCTAATTCCACCTAAAACACGGCTTCTCAGCACTTCTGTGGATCCCTAGTGATATCTGCATTGCTTACTGTACTTATTTCCTTGCTTCGCTTGAAAGAAAGTTACTGTTTGTCGTTTTTGCATTTAAGTTACCTGTAACACATTGCACTTGTTACCTGGCACTTGCTCACTAAAGCAATTATAAGTCGGCACTAAAAATTAAAAGCACTACACCCTCGCTCCCCATTGGCCCTTGTTTTCAATTATAAAGGAATTCCCAATATTATTCTAGCATGTCCAAAGGTCAGTTGTCAATCTCCTCTCCAGTCCAGCTGGTGAATATGGGAATCTTGAGGCAATGTTACAACTGCCTCATGTACACAGACAACCCTCTCCTCCTCCCAACAAATTCCAACACATGTGAGAGATGCAACCATATAGCCAAACTGGAGGCTAAGCTCTCTCAACTCAGTACTGGTATAACCAGTCAGGAGGAGAAGGAAACCACACTCACTACAATTCCAGTCTCACATAGACCTACCACGACAGCAAACCAAACACATAATCACACAAAACATACTCGGAGGCTCTAAATAAAGATCTGCCTAAGCAGCAGAGACCTCCAAAGCAGACACCCAAGCAACTGCTACCCCAAAACAAAACACGTGCAACACATATCTCACAAAGCCAGTGTGCCGAACAGTCACAGCCCTTAAGGCTAAACAACACACCTGATACACTTGTAATAGGTGACTCTATCATCAGGCACACTGATGTCCCGCTCACCAGGCTGAACAAGGAGAAGGTCACGGTGAGCAGCCTGTCTGGCGCTAGGATCCACCACATAACACAAGCACTCAGGTCACTCCAAGGCAAGTACAAATATGACTCAGTCATTGTCCATGCTGGTGTGAATGATCTGAGACGTACCTCCCTGGACTACATGAAAAGAGACATAGAGGAGCTCTCTGAGCATGTAGCCCAGGCTGGTATGACCCTGACCTTGAGTAGCATCTTACCCTCACCAAGAATGATGCCACAATATGAAGACAAGATGATCAATTTCAACAATTGGCTTAAGTATTGGTGTCATTCAAAGGGGATCTAATGCCTGTCAGCTTGGGATGATATGCACGACAAGCCACGATGCTTTGCTAGGGACGGCTTGCACCTGTCACCCCTGGGCTTTTGGATATTGGCAAAGGCTCTTGCTACCCCATAGTGCCTTTTTAGGCAAGGCTCAAAAGACAAACCCACCTCCATAGGTATCACAAGGGATAAGAAACTAAGAGTAATGCTACTCAACGCTAGAAGTCTAAACCTCAAGATGCACGCACTCGAAACTCTCCTTACCATGGAGAACATCGATATCTGTGCAGTAACAGAAACCTGGTTCAGGACTCCCGAGAGCACCCCAGCACTACCAGGTTATACCTCATACCATGCTTTTCGGCCCCAAAACTTGGACCGAACCACAAAAGGAGGGGGAGTATCGATATTCATCAAAGATACCCACACCTCTAGGTTGGTGGCAAAGCACGAAGCATCAGAGACTATCCATGTGCAACTAACAGTGGGTAAAACTGCCTTCCAGTTTATAGCCTGCTACAGACCACCCTCCCAAACCCAGGAACCCCACTCGGCCTTCCTGAGAACACTGGAAAATATGAAGGTCTCTCTGAACACCATTATATTGGGCGACTTCAACTACCCAAACATAGATTGGGAGCATTACTCTAGCTCCAACACCCTTGCCTAAAGGTTCCTAGAATTCATAAACTCAAATGCTATGGAACAACTTATTACCACTCCCACAAGAGGGGAAAACATACTGGACCTGATCATCACCAACATGGGGACTCTATGCTCCAGACCAGAAGTGTATCCCTCACTGGTAAGATCAGACCATAAACTGATCTCACTGGATATTCACATCCCAACCCCACCCCCTGCCCAGAAAACCACAGTGAAAAACTTCTCTAAAGCAAATTTCACACTCCTCAAAACCAAGATGGAATCCTTCAAAGCCCGCGGGCCTGTGGAAAATACGGCCCAGACCGCAGAATTCTTTATAAATGCATTCTATGAACACCTTCAGGAATGCATGGATCATGCAATCCCAAATAAAACCAAGACCCAATCCTCCAAAGGCAGACTACCTGTCTGGTGGACCCCAGCCATAAACAAACTATACAATAGAAGGAGGAAGCTACTACATGATAGAGCAAAATCCCAAAAAGGGAAGGCATCTCTGATCAGTATTAGCAAAAAACTAAGGGCACTCATAAAATCGTCAAAGGCCAGCTTTGAGAGAAAAATTGCACAGGACACTAAAGATAATCACAAGGCTTTCTTTAGTTATGTTAGGAACCTGGGTGGGAATTCCCAGATATGCTCAGAATTAGTCCAAAATGACAAAAAATACACTGATTCCACAGACATTGCCAACATCCTAGCTGACAGGTTCAGCGCAAACTTCTCCACCCCCCCCACCAAAAGAGCAAATATCTATCCCAGCAGAGTGCTGCCCCCCCCGACATCTCAGATGCTCAGGTGGGAGCCGCCCTCTCCAAAGCAAAAAACACAGCATCAATGGGACCAGGCGGTGTCCCAGGCTGCATCCTACATGAACTCCAAGAAGAGCTAAACCCAAACATAAAACTACTGTTCAATCTCAGCCTTACTACAGGATATGTACCTAAAGAGTGGCGTACAGCAACAGTGGTCCCTCTCCACAAAGGTGGTGCCTCAACGGACCCTGGAAACTATCGCCCCATAAGCCTGACTAGCTTGGTCTGCAAAGCTATGGAAAGGATCATCATGGACCTCATAAATAAAGATACTGGGGACCTACAGACACTGGATCCTACCCAGTTTGGCTTTGTTAAGGGCAGATCCTGCCTCTTAAACCTGGTTGACTTCTTTGAAACAGTCACCAAGGCCATTGACGAAGGGAAGGTGGTCCACACAGCCTATCTGGACCTCGCAAAAGCCTTTGATACAATACCCCACTCAGGCATTATAGATAAGCTCACCAGCTTAAATATAAACCCCTGTGTCACTAGATGGGTTGCAAACTGGCTCAAGGACAGAATCCACATGGTTAGAATTGCTGGAGCCATGTCAGACTCCAAACCAGTTACAAGTGGTATCCCACAAGGCTCAGTCCTGGGACCTCTCTTGCTTGGTATATATTTCTCGGAGGTACAGGCCAACATGGAAGGACTGTGGCTGACCAAGTTCGCAGATGACTGCAAACTGGGTGCCATAATCGACTCTCCAGCCGACACAAGCATCCTCCAAAAGGGCCTCATAGAAACAGACAACTGGTGCCAGAGCCATGGCCTCAAGCTAAACGCCAAAAAGTGTATAGTCATCCCCTTTGGCAAAAACAAAGTGCCCACAAATTACCACATAGGTGGTAATCCATTAAGTACAGAAGAAGTCATTAGGGACCTGGGGACCCAAGTTGATAGCAATCTCTCATTTGACAACCACGTGGCCAAAGTGGTTAGAAAAACATTTTATATAGCCCACCTAATCATGAAGGGATTCACATCTAGATTAGGGGAGGTCATCATGCCTCTTTACTCATCCCTCATCAGGCCCATAATCGAGTACAATGTCCCTTTTGGGATGTACCTTACCAAACACCTGCAGCAACTGGAAAGACCCCAAAAGTACCTCACCAAGAGGATCAAAGGGCTCAAACAGATGCCATATGCTGCCCGGTTAAAGAAACTCCAGCTCTACTCAGTGGCATACCGCCTGCTCAGAGGTGACCTGTGCCTGACGTATAAGGCCATGTCCAACCCGGAATTAAGGGACATGCTGCACCTCAAAAATCCAAATCCCATCGAGCTACATGCTCGAGAGACTTGAACCTCAGCACTGAAATAAATAGGACATGCTGGAGGGACAGATTCATAACCCAGAGGCTCCCTTCACTATGGAATAAAATCCCAGTCCAGGTTAGGCAGAGTTCCTCATTGACTCTCTTCAAGAGGAATCTTGATGAGTGGATGGGAGATCATAGGTTTACCCCGGGTATCACTTCTGTGTCACTGTTAGACAGAGGCACAGTATACTAACCTCGAAAAAGGGCATAGCAAAATTAATTTAAAATGGGTGGCGAAAGCCAAACATACTCTGGCTAGGCTTATAAATGCCCTAGGGCAGATAGCCTAGTATGAACCTATGAACCTATGAACCTTGGTGGCTCCTCCAAACCTACAATTATCCTCAGAAGGAATAGCATGGCTCCACATGTCATGTGCCCCCTGACTTCCTAGTAATTTAGCTCACTATGACAATACTGGCTCAGTTGGCTTAGAACTTGACTAGGTGGACTCCTAGTGCTCCTCTAGGTTTTACCTATGTGGTGAGCCATAGCTGCCTCCTCATCCTGGGATAGGTGATCAGGCAATGACCACTGACTTCCATCTTCCCTAGCCATCTCTTACAGGCATTACAGCTGCTAATCAAACTTGGGTTGCCTGTGGTGTAGTCAGGGTTTTCTCCTTCATCATCACAGAGCTGACTCACACCTGTGCTTTGAACTAATAAATGACCAGCTCTACACGGTAACTAAAGATAAAGTACAGATACTGAGCCAGTTGTTATATCCAAGGCCTTTTAGTATACTTGCAATGAAGTTATCACAGTCACATATTGGGTTATCCTTTATGAACAGCTAAGACAAAAGCTAGGATTTTACTGACCTAGTGTTACAAAGGATATAAACCATTTTGTGCAGCTTGTCCAGAGTATCAAAAGGCAGCACCTAACTCAGAATATAAAAGCCCATTAATAGTTGTACATATTATATAAATCTCATTTGAAAGAACAGCAATGGGCATTATGGGCCCACTTGCAAAAACAAGTAATGGTCTATATACCTTGGTAATCATTTATGCAACAAAATTTCCTTTGACAGTACTCTTACAGAGAGCTAATACAATGTCCATAGCAAAATAACTAGTACTGCATTTTTCTAGACTAGGGATTTCCCAAGAAATTCTTAATGATCAAGACAACCCACCCATATCCAGAATAATTTATGAACTTTATCAATATTGTAAAGTGAAACAGCTAAAGACTTCTGTATACTACCCTCATACAGATGGGATAGTTGACCCCAAAGCATTTCAGCCATGTCTTGACCCTTATCCCCTTTAAGACCACACATATGATTATAACATCCTCAGCTTCTACCAGGGATCATTGCAGGAGACACCCGCAGGCTCCATCCCCAGGAAATGGTGACACCCATCCCTTTTTGCCACTATAAGTCACTTGAACTGCTAATCAAACCTGGGATGGCTTGGTTGTAGTCATGGAGTGACTAAATAGCATATCTAAATTTGATTCATATCCTAGGTCCTGAGTGGGCAAACTGATTGAAAAGTTGTCAACTTTTAACTTAACCAAAGGCTATTGGCAAATTTACCACAGTAGCACAGAAAATGGCATGTTCCAAACCAATCTAATTGGTGTGTGTCTTCTATTGCAGAGTCCTGCAGTATTCCAGAGAATAATAGATACAATTGTTAGACCTCACAGCAGATATACAACAGTCTACCCATTTGATATCATAATATTTTATGAGACTGGGAAAACAATCTCTCTAAACTAAACACCAGCCACAACTTTCCAGAACTCCTTGCCCACACCCAAAATACCTTCACCTTTGTCAAAACCTGGCTCACTGATAACCAACTAATATTAAATAAAAAAACTAAGTTTTTACTTTTATTTATTTATTTATTTATGTTACATTTGTTGACTGGGATAGTCCGACTGGATACATGTCCATTTTCAGCGGAGGCCCGGGGAGAAAAGCTCCAAAGGTAGTTACAAAAGAAAACATACATAGTACAACTTAAGAACAGTTTTCAGACACTGTAGAGACAAGTAAGTTAAACAATCACACAAACTTGTGAAATAGTCTGACATTACAACACCAGTTAATTGCAGGTGAAATAGTATTGTTACACTAATATAACTAAAGATTTAGTCAGACTTGGAGTAAGGACATAACCAATGAGAACTGAAATACTGCTTAAGACTTTTCTTGAATTGAGTTTGGGATTACTCTAGAGTAACGTAAGCAGGCAATGAGTTCCGAGTTTTGCCAACAGAGTTGGCAAACAGAGAGTCACCGGCTGAGTTATTGGCTTTGACAGTGTGAACTACAAGTCTGTTAGATGAGCAAAGTGATCTGGGGTTGCAGTAGAGGTAGATAATGTTTTTAAGTGCAGGTGTTTTTTTCAGATTGGTAAAGTACTTTATGAGCTACTATGAGTTGGTTGTACAGAATTAACCTGGGCAGTTCTAGCCAGCTAATATTATTTAGGTTTATACAATGACGTGTTCTATAGGGCAACCAAGCTGCAAATCTAGCTATGTGATTGCAACAGCTAGAGAGTTTGTTAAGATCAATTTTATTTAAATTGGTAAGTAGTGTTGGGAATCATAGAGAGGGGTAGATAGTAGATGAGTGCTGGCAATGGCAGTTCTGGCAAGTGGGGTTGGGAATGGTTTGATCCTGTATAGTGAGTCAAGTTTTTTGTTAATGGTTTTGATAGTTTTACTGACATGCATATCAAATTTAAGATTGTTATCTATGATAACACCTAGGAGCTTTGTATAGACATCTGGGGAGATTATGGTCCCATTATTAGACAATGGAAAAGGATAATATTGTGGACTTTTGGGTGGGGGAGAAAGGTAGTAGCTTAGTTTTGTTAGGTTTTAAAATCATACGATGATCAGAAAGCCAATTTTCAACTCTGTTAGAAATATCCTTTGTTAGTGTCTGCAGTTCTGGCTGGGAGGTGGCAGAGCAAATCAAGGTGGAGCCATCTGCATATTGAATGCAGTTTGCTTTTGGGATGACAGTATGTAGGTCATTAATGAATATGGAAAACAAAAGAGGTCCCAGAATAGACTCTTCTCTTAGGGGACACCCAGGGTGTTGGGTAAGAGGTTGGATAGGTTATTCTGCTATGGGATGGGTTGTTGTCTGTCACTCAGATAAGATTGGAACCAGTGGAGAGTGTGCATGTCTAAGGAATTTGTTTTCAGGGTGTGGATGAGTAGTTGGTTATTAACCACGTCAAAAGCCTTTGAGAGGTCCAAAAAAAGAGCTGAGGATAATTTGTTGTTATTCCTGTTATAGTTTGCAGCATCAGCGAAGGTAAGAAGGGCGGAGGTCTTGGATTAGATAGTGAAGGAGCTGTTTATGGATGCACTTTTCCATGATCTTTGCTAGTGGTGACAAGATAGCTATAGGTCTAAAGTTAGATAATTCAGTAGAGCTACCACCTATATGAAGGGGTATGACATGAGTAGGTTGTTTTGGATTAGATAGCGAAGTAGCTGTTTATGGATGCACTTTTCCATGATCTTTGCTAGTGGTGACAAGATAGCTATAGGTCTAAAGTTAGATAATTCAGTAGAGCTACCACCTATATGAAGGGGTATGACATGAGTAGGTTGTTTTGGATTAAATAGTGAAGGAGCTGTTTATGGATGCACTTTTCCATGATCTTTGCTAGTGGTGACAAGATAGCTATAGGTCTAAAGTTAGATAATTCAGTAGAGCTACCATCTATATGAAGGGGTATGACATGAGTAGGTTGTTTTGGATTAGATAGTGAAGTAGCTGTTTATGGATGCACTTTTCCATGATCTTTGCTAGTGGTGACAAGATAGCTATAGGTCTAAAGTTAGATAATTCAGTAGAGCTACCACCTATACAGTGGCGGCTGGTGACTTCAAATCAAAGGGGGGCTGCAGGAGACAGCTGAATGGGTGGGGTCAATGGGAATGGAGTGTGGCCAACTAAAAGGGAGAGGAGCTATGTTCAAAACCACAAAAAATGTAACTTTAATTAAATATGCTGCCCTGGGTGCCAAACCGTCATTATCAGAGTCCAATCAAGACAAAATGAAGTGTAGAAGAAAAAAAAATATTTCAATGCATTGGCTGCATGACAGCTTACTTAATATCTAGATGGAAACAAAAAGGTTGTGAGGCATGAAAAAATAAATTACTTTTTAAATACATTACTGGAATGCCAGTCAAAATCAAGTATAAGAAAAACAAGCAGCACTCAACTCAAACCACTGCTCCTTGCACTGTAGTTCTAATTATAATTTATATTCAGCTTTATTAAAGTACCAAGTAACATGCTGAAAGTAGCAATCTCTGTGATACCCCCACTTGTAAAAATGTTTCTTATTCAAAACAGACTTGCTGCCTAAACGACTATCTACTTGTTTCATGTTGAAAACATGATTAAAGTAAAAAATGAAAAGCAAACAGGAAACAAGCTCAAGATACATTGCCTAAAGGATTACTGCACAGGTTATGGACCACACATGATAGACTGGCATTCTGTTTTGTTTACAGGTAAAGCCTGCAAAGATGACTGCAAGTCTCCAAGAAATGTAATGAGCTTCTTAAAATAATGTAATCCTGTCCTTTATTACAAATTCTGTCATATGCATTTCAATACCCAAAGCTTATACATTATCTAGTCATGTAAGTATTCTCTGCATGGCAACAACAGAAAGGCTTTCAATGTTGGCAATTCTTTAACAGTATGCTTATTAAAGCTTACTTGCATCTTACAATCTCAGACAAGCTTACATGATCATCATTAAAACATTGCTACCTAAACACAGAGCAACAGGCACTTTCTGAATAATACTAAGCATAAATCAACAGTATAAAATATGACAGAAACCAGAACATTCTGCAAAATCAAGGACAGATGAAAAGACACTGTAGTACTTGTGTCT
This sequence comes from Protopterus annectens, assembly GCF_019279795.1. NCBI lineage: Eukaryota > Metazoa > Chordata > Ceratodontiformes > Protopteridae > Protopterus > Protopterus annectens. The sequence continues at coordinate 116,705,724 of NC_056740.1, read as the reverse complement.
ACCTTGGATGGGGTAACCTCTGCACATTTACACTGCATAACTGCTCCTTGCCTTGCTTGAACACATCCAGAGTCACTACATGGGGGAGTGGGGTGCAACAAGTATGTCACAATTTGAAATATCCCTGGCTGACTGTGATGGCCCTGACACATTTGTCATACCTCTCAACCTCAGAGCAAGACATCTGGACAAAGCTATGCATAGAAGTGGCCATGGCATAGAAAGGCCCAAAAATAAGGACAATTTTTAAATATTGCTCTTATGAACTTAGAAAGATAATTGAATAAGTAGGTCTTGCATTAGTATGAATTTTCTGAAGGGTATGAAATCTGAAACTCAAATGTCTGTCATTATATTCTAACTTCAGTCTTTAATGATTTGCCACTAACTTGCCAAGAAACACAATTTTATAAAAATGGACCAAAAATGTGATGCAAAAATATAAAATAGCCACACAATACAGTTAGGAACCTGTCAAAGAAGGGACACTTTTTTAAATATTAGTACTGCTAACTTGAGCAGCTGACAAAATAAAATAATCTACATACATTTCTGAAATAAAAGTAATCTATAACACTGATTATTACAGTTATTTATTAATTGTAAACCCTCCATGTTTTCTTCCAAAATTGCCATTTTACGGAGGGATTATTAGGGGAAGAGCAACATTTTGAGCCAAAATCGAGAACAGTTGAGAGGTTTGGATATGCCTAATTCTATAAAGCAATTTATTTGCACGTACCTCTCAACCTGTTAATGCAGAAAATCTGGATAACGCCAAATATATTGGAGGAACATATAAACAGTACTAAAAATTGCTTTTGTATAAACTGAGACAGTTGATAGAATATAACAGGTCTTCCTTTAGCATGCCTTTTTCTAAAGGTTATGAAGTCTGAAACTCAGTGTCTGTCATTATTTAGTGACTTAATTCCTAAATGATTTGCCAGAAAACCACAAATTTTATGAGGAATAAACCAAAAATAAGAAGCAAAAATCTATTCATTCTGTGAAAATCTGGACAGTTGAGAGGTATAGTTCAGCCGGGGCTGTCTTTGAGTTTGCTGCCCTTCCCCCTCACAAAATCATGGTCGAATGGAGCCTCCCCCCCTGCAGCCATTCCAATGAACCATTACTTGGCTATTCCCCCATTTACCATAAACACTAATGTGCATACTGCTTTACTTCTACAATGATTTGGACTTCATTTGAAAGTTTTATTTTGCATTTTACAGCACAAACACTAAGACATCTGCTAAACAAAGCAATGCAGTCTCACAATGAAAACAGACTTAGCATTAAAACCTCTCTGCCCTTGAAACTCACATTCATTGAAACAGCATTGAAACCCACATTCAAAGAAAATACATTTTGCCAATGGCAGATAAATATTAACTTTGGGCTGTTTTCAAATCACTGGCCCTTTGCACATGAAACATACATGTGCTTTTTGATACACCTTCCTGATTGTATTAAATTATATTCCTTGTACAATACAGTACAGTTGCTAGACGGCATTTTAAATTTATTGCTTTGAACATTTTTCCAGTAAACAATGAAACAAAATGCATGCACCAATAATGACAAAACTGCCCAATTCAGAACATTTTTCCAGTAAACAATGAAACAAAAGGCATGCACCAGTAATGACAAAATTGCCCAATTCAGAACATTTCAATTATAAAAGTCTACTCAAACTTCTACAGTCCACCATTATCAATAAATATGCACAATCTCTGAAGAAGTAAAAGTCATCTAAATAATTCTACATTAAAGAAATATGTAACTAATAAAGAGGTTGCTGCTAGCAAACAACTGTATATTTCATTGTTTCATCTACAAATAAAGTGTCTGTTGCCCTTGAGGAATAAATTGCTTATGTTGCATTAAAAAATGATAAGCTAGTAATATTGCAATAGGGAATGGATGGCAAACTGATAACAGGTTCATAGTTACTAGGTATCTTTGCTAAAAAGGACTGCAGCATCCACACCCTTTACAACACAGTACAGTATCAGCAATGCAACTACCTACTGTGGAAGTAGAACCCACAGCTTTCTGCATCAAACGCAAGTACACTATCTGTTGTGCTGTTAACAATGCAAGCAGACTCAGCATACGCAGCTCTAAACTTTTGTTCCCCTGCAGCTCTCAGCTTCTTGTAAAATCTACTTGACACTCAGCTGTATCTCTGAACTTTGTAGCACAAGAAATCTGGAAAAAGCCAATATTTATCGGGGGGGGGGAGCCCAAAAACCTGGGACACATGTTAAACATTGCTTGTATAATGTTGGAAAGTTGCTAGAATAATGCCACCATACATTTCACTGCTAAGTATTGAACCCAGGACCCTGTGCAAAACAGTCAGAGCAACATACCACTATGCCAAGCCACCTGTTGTGTGAAAGAGTGGAAGACTGAAACTTAAATGGCTACCATTTAGTGAATTCAGTTCTCACCATAGCTGTCAACCTCTTAGAACAAAACACATCAACAAAGCCAACAATGGGGGAATGCAGCCCCCAAACATATTCAGTGAATTCAGTTCTCACCATAGCTCTCAACCTTAGACAAAAACCTGGACAAAGTCAATAATGGGGGAATACAGTCCCAAAAATAGGGACAAATTTCAAATACCCATGTTACAAACTTAGAAAATTGCTAGAATAAAAGGTTTTGTGTTACCATGTACTTTCTGAAGAATATGAAGTCGGAAATTCACATGCCTGTTATTTTTATTTATTTAACATTTGTTAACAAAGAAAGTCTGACTTGGAACAAAAGCTAATTTTCAGCAGAGGCCCAGGGAGAAACACAACAGACATATGTCTTTGCAAGATGGGAGAACATGTAGACTCCACACAGAAGGCACCCCAGCCAAGAGTCAAACTAGAGAATCTGTAGGTGGCAGACAACAATGCTACCAGTGCACCACTGAAACAGAACAAATATGAGACAAACATCTGCAATTTTTTTACAAATGGTGGTGGGTAGGGAATTCAGGCCCTTGCCACCTGCAACCAAGGTAAAGGGCTCAAGTCTGAGTTATTCTCTACCCACCTCCATGTGTTTTCTCTAGCCACCAGTATACAGCAACTGGGGCATTTTACACACACATACAGTGTAAAATTCCCACATCTGGATTAGCACAGATAATTAACCAATTTTGGTTTAATAGCTATAATATAATTCTAGAAGAATGTTAAAATATGTCCCCACTGAGGAATTACCCTATATAACTGGAAATAATATTTGAAACATGAACATACTACATTCCAACATCCTGCATCCTCACCGAAGGAAGCAAAAAGTCGCAGGACCAGAAGGCAATTCAATTTCATTTACATGTGGAGCACAGATGAAGTATATCATTAAGAATATTCATATTGTAAGGGGATGTGTCACCAGGTGCTTGTTGTGATGTAATTTGGAACTTTTGGGCTCTAGAAGACCACAGACATCAAGAACAGATAAGATGCCTACGGTGTTCCTTTTCCAGTGTTATAGAAGAGTAGTGAGTAGGTAGCAATATGCTACATTTTACACATGCACACACGCAGAGCTGTGTATTTATTTTTTTGCTATAGGCTGGGCAGTACTGGAATTGCACTTACTTTCTGGGAGTCTAGCTTACCCAGTACATGCAAAGGTGCCCCTTTCCATTAAGAACCAACCACTTTAATGCTTATGTCTCTGGCCTCCAAGTTGGGGTGGGAAAGAAATTAAGATCTGGCAAGTCACCATATCCAAGTCTTAAAACTATAGCCCCTAAATATTTAAAAGGCGTTCTGAATAGGAAGTATATTACATTGCCAGGAATGGTTATTTATCATATTATCAGATGCAGATTTAAAAAAAAAATAAATAATAATATGATGAACCTGCCAGTAAGTCCAGAACCTGACATTTTTTTCTGCATTATTAAAACGGTGTTTATAGGTTAAAATAATAACCACATAACATCTACTGGTGATTTATAAGGTTTAGTGTTTCCTTCCCCATATTACAAATGTGTCTGACTAGGTCAACGAGGCTTGGCCTCGGACCATAGGTCACGTTTGACTTACACGGGCTGGGCAGCCAAAACAGAAAGAAAATTAACCATCAGGTTACAATTGTCCAAATACTGTATACAGTGTAACAATCTAGTTAATGGTCAAAAGTACATATCACTATAATTACAAAGTGTGGGAACACAGCAAGCACACATGCAGCAACAGAACATGTTCATAGTTGAACACTTTACATATTGCACCATGTTATTTATGTCTAATACATGCCACTGGAATGACCCTAGATATCTGTTCACAGCTTAAGTAGACAGAAATTCTGAATAAGACATGGGGTGTAGCCATTTCTTTAATTGTTTACCAGCTTGCAGACTGTTGCCCCACACACACACTTAACTCCTGTGTTTGGAATAGCTAGAAGTTTGATTTATATACCAAACACTTATTCCTACTTCTCCATATCATAACCACCTTTTATAGTATATATCCTAAATATGGAATTAGAAGTGCTGAATATACATTAAAATGGTTACACATGAAGTTTAGAAAACTGCAACTACAACAAGCATGCGTCATTGTGGACAGTTATCATTTTTCTTATCTCCCTTATATTTATAGTTTACTGGTTCACTTGTGCTTTTTAAAGTTTATTTTAGGTGGTTAAGAGTGGAATATTTAGTGCTCTGATGCTGAGTAAAATGTTACCCCTTTAAAAATGATTTTCTAGACCATAGTATGGATAATATATGCCAGGTTACACCAATGACAAAGAATAAGGACTGATTGCAACCAAGCTCATGCAAGGGTTACCACCGAGGAGAATTTAGCAGGTCAATACCAGACAAAATGCTTTCTGAAGTGAGGGCAATCAACATTAGGTTTACTTGATTAATAGTAGGTACAAACAATTTTAGGGAGCATAAAAATAACAATTAAGAAGAGATCTGTCATCTGCAGGACTTTGGGGCCCTGGTCTTTTGCTTAAATGGAGGTTTGAGATGCAATATCCTAATTCTTCCAAGTGTTACAGGGGTTTCAGTGTGTCACATCTCTCTCTGTCGCTTACACACACACACACACACACACACACACACACACACACACACACACACACACACACACACAACTACTATAACATAAAAGCAAGTACCATACACAACTACTATAACATAAAAGCAAGTACCATACACAACTACTATAACATAACAGCAAGTACCATACACAACTAATATAACATAAAAGCAAGTACCATACCAGACACATCATTGTAAAAGTAAAAAGCACCATACACTTACCTGTCCGTTCTCCTTCTCCATAATATCCTACCCGCGAGATCCCTGACATCAAACAAACCTCCCGACGAGAGTCCAAGACTGTTCTGACTGCTGCTGTTGCAGTCCGGCCCTGAGACATCATCCCAGCGAGTCTGTGCACTTTAAAAGTGCACAGACATCTCCATGAGTTCCCTATGGGTCCTGCCGGACTGCCTGGAGCATGCGCATAGACGCGCAGTAGTCGGGACTACTGCGCATGCGCGAAGTCCGCGAAAATTCAAAAAATATATTTTTTTCTATTTTTATTTCATTCTGAGGGGGCTGCAGTCCGGCAGTCCGATAGCACGGGCCGCCCCTGCACCTATATGAAGGGGTATGACATGAATAGGTTGTTTTGGATTAAATAGTGAAGGAGCTGTTTATGGATGCACTTTTCCATGATCTTTGCCAGTGGTGACAAGATAGCTATAGGTCTAAAGTTAGATAATTCAGTAGAGCTACCACCTATATGAAGGGGTATGACATGAGTAGGCTGTTTTGGATTAGATAGTGAAGGAGCTGTTTATGGATGCACTTTTCCATGATCTTTGCTAGTGGTGACAAGATAGCTATAGGTCTAAAGTTAGATAATTCAGTAGAGCTACCATCTTTATGAAGGGGCTTGATGTGAGAAATTTCCCAAATGGATGGGACTGTGGCTTCTGATATGGTGTGATTGATTAGAATGGAGATAGGATATGCTATAGCATCTGCAGCTTTTTGTAGATATTCAGCAGGGAGAAGATCAGCAGCTAGAGTTTTAGGTTTTAGTTTTTTGATTAGGGTGCGAACAAAAGATGTAGTGACTGGTTGGAAGCTGAAGGAATGCTGGGTAGTGGGAATGTCATCCTGTATGTTAGAGGAACACAGGGGTAGCTGCCCAGCTAGGGCTTGGACAGACTCAGTAAAGAAACTGTTGAAGGTGTTAGCGACATCCTCTGGTAGTTTATCAGAAGAGGCTGAGGGTGTTGGTGTGGTGGGTGGTCCTAGGTGCAGTAGTTTGTTTATGCCTGCCCAAAACTTTTGTGGGTTATTTTGATTTCTCTGCTGGAGATGGAAGTAGAAGTTTTTTATCTAATAAAATGGATCTTTTTGTCTCATTCCTTAATTGCCAGTATTTAATTGATCTAGGGGGGCTTTAGTTGTACACTATATGGCCCATGCCTTCTTTCTGAGTATGATTTTTATTTGGTATCTTTAGAGAGCTAAGGTGCAATATTTCTTTTGGTCCTAATGGAGCGAACAGGAGCATGAGAATTAAGGATGGTAAGGAATTTATTGTTAAAGTAAGCAACAGCTTCATCCAAGGGTAGGTATTTTAGGGTAGACCAGTTACATGATTTGAGCTCATCTTAAAAGTTGGTAGGATTAAAGCTCTTATTATTTCTAACTACTCTATAGATGGGCTGGTGGGGATGAATGTTTTTGTGTTTAACTATAAAGGTAAGGAAGTGATCACTAAGGTCATCAGGGAGGGTCCCTGATGTACAATCTACCATATAAATCCCACCACTGTCTCAACTTCTTATGCCACAACTACACATTACACACTCCATACTCTATAACCCCACTTCCTGTCCCTTTATTTCTAACATCATATCACCCTATAACCCCACACGACAGCTTCACACATCTGACAAACATCTTTTAGACATCTACAAACCTGCTAAAAATATAGGCAAGTCTCTCTATAAATTCCCTGTAGCCCATTCCTGGATTACCCTTCCCCTTAATATAAGAAGCATCCCTCATAATGTCAAATTTAAACACGAGATTAAAAACTACCTACTAAACACCTGGTTCTGTCCATGTCAAACTCCTACCTGATATTCTAATGCACTCTTTCTAATTCCTCACTTTAAGCATATATCTTATTTCTTTCTACTTGTCTCTCTAATACTTCCCTTTACTTTCTTTACCCTACCCCCCGGTTCTTGTAAATACTGCTAGACCTGGAGTTTCCAGCTGTTACCTGTAGATATTTAGGCATATTGAACTTATTTGATGTTATGTACCTGATTTTTTTTCTTTTTTCTTCTTCTGCATCTTATACAAAACTGTGTAATAATGTGTCTTCAAGGTACAACTACTTGAAACTGGGTCTACTTTACATGATCGACTTTTCACAAAGTCGAAATTCGTATGGCCGAGACCATATGATCGACTTTTGAAAAGCTGAACATGTAAAGAAAATAGAAAAACAGAACCAACACTTACCTAAACTCTGTTAGCAGGTAAGAAAGTGATCACTAATGTCATCAGGGAGGGTCGCTGATGTATACATTTGGGGATGGATATTGATTAGTATCCAGTCTAGTATGCTTTATTTGTGATTAGGTTTGCTTATCCTGGTGGTGGTAGATATGACCTGAGTAAACCCATATAGGTTCACATGGGTGGTAGGAGATTCCGAGGAGCAGGAGTTCCAGTCTATGTTAAAATCTCCTAGGCAAGCTTGTATCCCCCCACCAGAACTTAAATATACCAACTCCAAGATTGCACTACAGTGCGGAAGAGGGAAATTTTCCCATTCCACACTGTATGGAGATAGCGGTTCCCCATGGTCAGCTTTTCAAAAGTCGATCATATGGTCTCAGCCATATGAATTTCGACTTTGTGAAAAGTCAATCATGTGAAGGGGACCCCTTGCAACTATATCATTGTAAGCATAGCTACTTTTGCAATATTTTTTTGGGGGGGATACTTCTGTGATATTGTTACTTGTATTTGAAGCTTTTCTCCTTGGGTCTCCACTGAAAATGGGCCCCTGGCTCAGTTGGACTAACCCGGCTAACAAATGTCAATCAATCAATCAATCAGTCAATCAATCAATCAATAAACTTCAGAGCGTTTTAGATTTCCTACATCAAGCTGGATTGACTGCTAACTCTGCTAAGTGCAAGTTAGGCATGACAGAATCTCTCTATTTGGCTTTTTAAATATGATGAAACTTAATGAAAACACAGGCACAGAAAATGGAAAAACTACAAAACTGGCACATGCACCAACCACTAGAAATTCTTTAGGTTTGACTAGCTACTGTTTTGAATTTATTCCTAATTTTGCTGCAATTACTTGTCCCCTGTCTGACCTGTCCAAGAGTAAGACTCCTTGAAAGGAAGTGGACAGTTGAAACAGGACAAGCATTTAGACAACTAAAATATATGCTGTGTTCAGAACTAATAGTAATATCTCCAGACTTTTCCAAGCAGGTTTTACTGTGCATAGATGTCTCTGATGTAAGAACAGATACATTCTTGCCTCAGATTATAGATGGGGTTAAGCACTCCCATCTATTATATAAGTAAAAAACTCAGTATGCTGACAGACATTATTCAGCTGTAGAGAGTTAATGCTTTGCTATAAAATGAGCCCTTGCTATCCTATAATACTATATATTGGGTACAGACTTTGTTAATCATTGACCATACGATTCTAAAATGTCTTTTCCATTAGAAGGATTACAACCCCAAACTATTCAGATGATCTTTGGCCATCTGACTTTATAATTTCAAAATCCAGCACTGTCCAGGCTGTAGGCATCTGAATGCAAATGGGCTATCTTGGGCTTATATCTCAGATAATGGTGCCAGAAGTGGTGGTTATATGCTGGTGAGGGGAGAGCATGTGACATAGACATAGTGACTACTGTTCCTAGCAAAGGAAGCAGTTAAGCACACTGCTTGTTGTGGGTTTTTACCAGTGTGTGAAATGGGAGGGAAATACAGAGTAGGTAGACAAACTGGGGGCAGGCAACTCTCAATGATAAGTAACAGAGATCACCTGCTGCTAGATGCAAATCAATGTCACTTCTGCTTGAAAGATTTAGATTCCTGATTTTTGGATTTAGAGGGTTATGAAGAGGAGTCTCCAGGGAGCTGTGTGTGAAGGTTAATTGCAGTGGTGACTGTGACCTTAAAAGCCTGGAAAAGGAATAGTAGCTCTTGCCCTACAGAAGAAAATTAATAAATTTACCTGTAAAGTATGGTAAAGTGTGTGAATTCCAAATATAGAGTGAAGTCCCCATGGGGGTGATGAGTGAAGTCCCAATAGGGTGATGGAAGTACTATAAACAGTCTGGAAAGTTGCTTATTACTAAATAGGATTTAGCACAGTGCACGGGCCAGAGCAGAATGAAATACGTTTTGGTTCATTTTTGTTACAAGAAAATAAACATCTGTACAACTTGAAGCAGAAGGAATTATTTTCTGGGATGCTTGAACTAACCTGTGTGTGTATTGTCAACCCACTTTGGTCGACACTGCGTATGGTCAACAGTTGTGTGATAAATGATGCTCCCTAGGGAAGGGAAATATGTACCTTCCCTGAGATCTTGCAGTCTTGGAGTAAGTATATATAGTTAACAGGGGTGTGTGTGTGTGTGGGGGGGGGGGTGCAGGGGTCTTGCTCCCTGCAAAAACTGTTTTACTTTAGCATGTTCTGAGGAGTAACCTTCATGCATGTGCAGATGGGTGTTGACATTTGCAGTTCATCAACGCAATGTTAGTTCAATGAATGTCACTAGTTACATATACATCTTTCTTTGTGTTTTGTTTGACATGATCCTTATGAAGCTGTTATGCCTAACCTTACTTACTTAATAAGTGATAAACTTTAATCAGCTACAGATGGGAAAAGTGAATCTGGTTCTCACTTTCAAATGGTGGCAAAACTTACAAAGTGTCAATGTCCATATAAATACAAGCATTTACTCTAGACAAACAACTCATAAAGCCAAGTAACAGTAACAAAACATGCAAATGG